>NC_056731.1:1656360796-1656498296 GCF_019279795.1 Protopterus annectens | reverse complement strand
AAACTGGAAGAATGATGAAAATAAGAATTATGGAGCATTTGGGGGGATGTGAAGCATGTCAGGCTTAATAATCCTGTGGCCCAGCATTCCCACGCTGTTCATAATGGTAACACTAGCAGTTTTTTTTTTGTTTGTTTTAAACAAACCTTATTCAGTACAAGGCATGGAATATGGGTGCATTTTGCTAAGGGTGGAAAGTAGATATATTATTAATTTTGGAACTTTGTGGCCTCATGGGCTTAATATGGAGTTAGATTTACATGTATAAGATGAAATGTTTCAGTATGCATTAATGTATAAATGCATAGGCATATAGGATAAATGATTTGTATGTATAGGGTAAAATATTTAAATATTTAAGCATTTGTTAATCTAAAGATGTATAGATGCATTGGCATGAACTTCTTAAATTATTAAGTTAAATGCAATAGGAATGTAACGGGTTGTATTTTAAAAGTTTTTTAATGCACTTTAAATGTTTCTGAAACACTATAATTGCTCACGATGCACTTTAGATTTAAATTTTCTTGACTCACTGACTAATTGATCAACAATTGTATGGCAAAATGTCTTAGTATTTGTTAATCTAACAATGTATAAGTGCTTTTGTATGAACTTGCATATGAAAAGTTTTTTGTTGCACTTTAAATATTTCTGAAGCATTTTAATTGCTCAGGATGCACTTTAGATTTTAATTTTATTGACTTATTGATTGATCAACCATTGTAGGGCAAAATGTTTTAGTATATATTAATCTGGAGATGCATACATGCTTTTGTATTAACTTCTTAAATTATAATGTTAAATGCAATAAGAATGTGAGGGGTTGCACTTTATATGTTTTGATGCACTTTGAATGTTTCTGAAGCACTTTACTGTTAAGGATGCACTTTAGATTTTAATTTTATTGACTCCCTGATTAATTGATCAATTATTGTATAATTTAATTGAATAATGAATGTAGTGAAAGGTATATAAAGTACACCATTCTTGTGTATGATTATTCCCTGGAAGGCTTGATGCCGAAGTACTAGGAACACAATAAAAGTGGATGGTGACCATTTCTCCAGTTGTTTAGTGCTTTTTTTTTCTAAATTATTTGCTATAACCAGAAGTTCCAAGCATTATATTCTCTTCATGTTGCTTGTTGTAGACCAAAAAATAAATGGTTTTACTTTATTAAAAATGTTGGTTAATTATTTATTGGTTAAGATAATCATATTTATTCATAGTTTGGATAAGTATTTTTTTAAGATGAACTTACTTAATAAGCAGTGAATTGCCTTGTTAATGATATAATAATCTCTTGTTCAAAATATATTCAAATAAGTAGCTCTGTGTCTAGGGTTACCTATACTGTGACAACATGTGCATATATCTAACAAATCAGAAAGAATTCAAATTAACTTTCCTCTTCACTCTAGCCATGTACCAGCAGTGGGCATATTTTAATTTTCTCTTCCCATTGGTTGATTGATAAAATGATAAACAAGTTGTAAGACTGCTAGCAGCTGAATTTGCAAGTCTTCAGCGCTGCACAGCTGAAGTTAAAGCATACTCAAGTTTTGCCTACAGTAGTTTGCTATATACAAATAAGAAATAATCAGCAACCACATTTACAATGCATACTTATCCATTTATATTCCCCCATGTTAAATGACATGGTCTTACATCATTTTTTCCAGTGAATATAGGGCCAAGAGCTATAAAAAACTGATCAGGAAAAGAAGACTGAAAACTTCCTGCTATGAAAATAATTAAAATATATTCAAACATAAAGCCTAAGCTCTAGGAACTTAGTGGTTGTATGCAGTTAGTGGTGCTATCTTTGGGTGTGTATTTTAAGTTCACTGTAGGCAGCTTGGACATCAGCATGATGTCTTAAGGTTCTATGTAGTTTGCATGCATGTAGTATATCATAAATTCATGAGATCTAGCAATAGCATTCATATAAATCTTGATTATCAAAAAAGTTGATATTCTTCAATTGCTTACTGCCTTGTCCAAAATTGACAGATTACTTCATTTGTTGTATGAATATGACCAAATGATGAAGAGATATGATTAATGGTAGAGTATTTCCTTCCTAGATGGGAACATGGCTGTAACTGCCTCATCTGCTGAACTAGACAGTGTACTTCAGTTCTTGACATTTAATTAAAGGATAACTTATAAGTACTCTTCCTGTACTGTAATAGTGCTTAGATTGGTTGCTCCTCATCAAATGATTAACTATCCCTATTTGATTTAAGATTCAAGTTGTATTCCCAGCATGTCTTAGATTTTGCTTTCAAGACCAACATCACTTAGAAATATTTCTTCAGTTACAGGAATATGCTACTAAGCATTTTAAATAAGATGAAGTTACCACTGTGGAAGTGAACTTAACACAAGCTGTTCAAGGCATACTGCATTTGTGAGATCCACGGTTCAGGCAGCCATATATATATTTTACCAATATACTTTGGCTGCATTGTTAACTATTAGAAACTTAAATAAATTTGGTCTTCTGTTTCAATGAAAATGCAAGACAGAAAGTGTTGCCACATATTGAGAATACACATAAAGAGACCGTGTTTAATGGAAGCCAATACTTAAGATACATAGAAAAGTATAAAATATGCAATTATTTGATGACCGAAAATTTATAGAGAACAGGAAAACAAAGAAAACAAATAAAAACACTACCAAAACAAGAAGAAATAGACACATTTTAGAGAAATATTGATAGAGAACCTGTGGAATATTAACAACAATGCTGAATGGGTAGAATAATCAAAAGAAACAGTAAGGAGTTCAAATGTACAGAATATGATAAAGTAACAGCCAGAGAAACTGAAACAAAATTAAGAAAAGCCTCTAAACTGAAACCCCCAGGCCCAGATGAAGTACCTAACTTCAGGCTAAAAGTATTAACATCTTTACACAAAAGTTCTGCCCTGAGTAAGAGTTACTTATATGTGCATCCAAAATAGACACCAACCTGGTTAACAACAGAAAAAAATTACACTCTTCCTTAAGAGTCAACCTGCGAGCCATACTAAAAGCTATAGACCAATAACTCGCCTTCTGACAATGTATACACTGTATACTGGAAGTAATGTAGATAGGGTTTATAGTCATTTACAAAAAAAAACTCAATCATGGTAATAGAACAAAGGATAATAAAAGAAAGTCACTTGGATCAAAGGACCATTTGTTGATAAATAAAACCATAATAGAGAATTTTTAAAAGGTGGAGAATCTAGGTATGGCATGAATAGATTACAAAAAAGCATTTAGCAACATCCCACATTCATGGAGTGCTTACAGATAAAAAGATATATCCTGCATTGATCAATTACATTATAGTGACCATGAAACAGTATCAAACTATTTTGCAATTAAGCCATGACAAAGGGCAAATTATTATCCCTGAAATAAAAATTCAAAGGGGGATATTTTTGAGTGATTCCTTGTCGCTGCAGCTGTTTTGTCTTGCCCTTAACCCATTAAGATGTTCACTTAACAGATTAGGTCATGGTTACAGTTTGGCTGCCAGAAAATAACCTTTCTTAAAGATTTCTTCCCAGCTTTTTGCAAATTATTTAAAAACATTATAGTTCATCAAATTAGGAGTTGAAAGCACAAGTGCAAATGGTCAAAACTTTCTTAGCTGATATATGAATATCATTTGGCATTGATAAATGTACAAAAGCAATGTTTAAAGCAGGAAAGTTGCAATCTGAAACATGAATGTGACATAAAGGAACTTGAGTAGGAGGGAGTCTATTAATATTTGGGAATTGATGAAGGATCTGCAATAAAACATGAATAAATGTGAATAAAACTGAGTAAGGAATAATTCAGAAGACTAAGATTAATATTGAAAATAACCTCAACATCTAGGAATAAAGTTCAAACTATAAACCAATTTGCTCTTCCTGTTCTAACTTACAGTTTTGGGGTAACTGCCTGGCCTCAAAAGGTATTGGATCAGTTCGACAAGAAAACAAGAAAAATGCTTCATGCTTATCAAATGATATATAAAAGTCATTGTATACCAAGATTATATATTTCTCACTCTGAAGGAGAGATGGGTCTCCTGGTAATTGATTACATGTATAGATCTGCAGTCATAGGACTGCATATATATTTGGTGGCTTCATCAGATCCAAACACAGTGAAAGTTTTAAAACATGAGTAGAAGAAGTCTAAGGTGACCTCTCTGCTTAGTTTAGCAGATCATTCTGGTGTCAAGTGGGAATCAAAACTAAATCGGACATAGACAAATATCGGGCAGCAACTGAATGTGCCAAAAAAGAAAAAAAAACAACAAAAAGTATATAAGAGTAAGCATAAGATGAGAAGGAAAGAAATATGGAAAAGCCATAAATACAGTAGCAAGTATAGAGATCTCCTGTAACAACCTCATGTTGGTCAGGATTTGATACAGGAATGGTTAAGGAGATGTGAGTTGAAACCAAAAGATAAAAGGTCAATAATGGCAGCCCGGGATAGTGGACACCTTGGTTTACAAAGTCCATTGAATATGTAAGACAGACAGAAAAATGGATGTTCTGTAAAAATAAAAATGGAAATAGTTACACATCTTCTTGCCAGATGTGATACACTGAAAGTCACAATAATGTGGCAAGACTGTTGCATTTGGGATTGTGCAAACACTACAATACAGAAATATCTGAGGAGCATTGGAAATATGAACCACAAAGCATTATAGAGAATGATGACGTGTATATCACATGGGATCAGCCATTGCCAACAGTTAAAAAAACAGATGCAAGAAACCAGACATAGTAGTCTGTGAAAAAAGACAAAAGTAGCATGGATCATTGAATTATGACTACACCTAGACTAGTGATTACAGCATATTATATACAAAGAGAAATAAAGTCATAAAATATCAGGATTTGCGGGCAGAAATGAGAGCAATGTGGAAGAAAGATGCCCAAACAGTTCCACTATTAGTAGTATTAATAGCAATGAGTCTAATAAAAAAAAATACAGTCATACTTAAATATGCTACCAATACATGTAACTCCATATGAACTGCAGGAGGAGTCAATTCTGGTCACATTGCAGGTGTTGCAAAGAGCAGTTTTGACTAACATTAAAGAGTGAAACAATACTAATTTTATGAAACTTAATTATACCTTGACTTAGGAAAAGGGTCCCTTGAAAACCCAAAAGACTTGGAGAAACTAAACCCTGAAAAGTATCTACAATGCTGGTTCAGCATTTTAGCAATTTGCTAATAACTTATTTATTTATTTATTTATTTATTTATTTATTGCAGTTGGTTTACCAGGATAGTCCACTGGGCCTTAAAGAACCCGTTTTCAATGGAGTCCTGGGGAGAAAAGCTCCAAAACAAAATAAACATTCAACATTAGACAGTGACAATCTAGGTACAGAGAGTAATAATAATATGTAGGTACAATAAAAGTAAAAACTAATCCAATATAGAATAGCAGTCAAAACAGCTAATACATTGAGAAGTAACATGATAGTAATACAACAATTGTAGAATTTAGTACAGTTTAGAGAACAAACATAGTAGCTAAAAAAATAGAATATGGTATTGAAAGATATTAAGTTGAGTTAGTTATGTGGGGTGGGAGCAAGAGCATTCCCACTGTGATGTTAGATGCAAGAAAAGAGACTTTTTGAAGGTTGAGTGGTTAGAGGTGGTGCGGATGAGTGGAGGTAGGTAGTTCCAGAGGCGTGCGAGGCTGAAGGAAAGAAGGTTTTTGCCTGGGGGATGAGTAGGTTTGTGCACTTCCAGTAGATTTTGATTATTTGATCTTAGAACTCTGTTAGGTAGGTGCATTTTAAAGGCAGAGGAAAGTGAGGGACAGAGGGTGGGTTTTAGAATAAGCTTATGAGCTAGAGTTAGTTGAGTGTAAGTTAATTGATTCGGAAGTTCTAGCCATTTTAGTTTATGGAGGGAGAAACAGTGGTGAGTGGAGGATTTATGGCTGGTGGCAAATCTTGCAATTTTGTTATAGCAGGAGGTAAGCTGTTTTTTTAGTGAGGACTGTAGATTAGTTAGTAGTGGTGCGCCATAGAGAAGGGACGGGATAAGGAAGGAAGTAGAGAGAGTGATTTTAGTGACAGATGTGAAGTAGGCATTCTGTCTGTAAAGCATGCCAAGTTTTTGATGTGTTTTTTTGATGTTTATTTGCAGGTGGGAGTTAAATTTAAGTTGATCGTCGATTTTGACCCCGAGTAGTTTGGTCTCCGACACTAATTCTAGAGGAGAGTTGTTTTGACTAGTAATTAAGAATGTATTCATGTTGGGAGGAGTGACTTTGGAAGGAGTAAATAACATTAGTTTGGTCTTGGTGGCATTGAGAGCCAGATGATTGCTTAGCATCCATAGCTCTGTGGAAGAGAAGGCATCTTGAGTAAGTTTTTGTAGTGTAGTGATAGATGAGGCAGAACAGATGATAGTTGAGTCATCTGCATATTGGATGATACTAGAGAATGGGATTGATTTGTGGAAGTCATTAATAAAAATATTGAAGAGACGAGGACCCAGTATGGAGCCTTGTGGAACTCCTGTAGGGGTGTTAAGGAAGGATGAAGTTGCTTTTTTCCATTTTACCGCTTGATTTCTATTAGATAGATAACTAGAGAACCAGTTCAGAGAGGAGGAGGATAGGTAGAGTTTGGAGAGTTTAGTTAAGAGGAGGCTGTGTGAAATGGTATCAAAGGCTTTGGAAAGGTCAAGAAGTAAGGTGGAAACAATTTGTCCAGAGTCACGGGCTTTATTTACGATTTCAAGGAAGGAGAGGGGGGCAGTCATGGTGCTATGATTAGGTCTAAAACCATGCTGTGTGGGAGTTATAAGATTGTTGTCTAGGAGGTGAGGAAGGAGTTGGAGATGGACGCATTTCTCTAGGATTTTAGAAATGGGGGATAGGATGGCTATGGGACGGAAGTTAGTAATGTTATTATTGTTACCACCTTTGTGTAGAGGTAAAATAAAGGCTTGTTTCCAGATTTGGGGAACTGTGCATTCTTGTAGGGAACGGTTAATTAAGATGCTAATTGGGTAGGCTAGAGTTTCAGCAGCAATACTGAGAAAGTAAGAAGGGATATTGTCAGGAGCATTGGTACATGGTTTCAATTTCTGAAGCAGTTTCTTTATAGTAGATGTAGGTATGGGATTTAATGAGAAGAGAGTGCAGTCAGGAAGGGGGGAGTTTTGAGGTGGAAGTGAGGAAGGAATTTGTGTAGAACAGGGGATAGAGGAGTTAGTTGGTGGGGAGTTGGGTGTAGATGTAGAGAGAGTGGGGGTGGGTAAGGCGGTATTGGATGGTAGGGAGGTGTTTGAGAATGAGGAGGTCAATTTGGAAATAGAGTCAATAAAGAAGGAATTAAATTGGGTGGCTAAATCAAGTTCTGGAGCATTAGGGTCAGGGGTGGGAGTATCTGGTTTGCTAGGGTGGAGGAGAGAAGAGACCCCTTTCCAGAATTTTTGAGGGTTGTTTTTGTTATGGTTTTGGAGTGTAGAAAAATAGTTCTGACGATCAAAAATAATGAGTTTTTTTACTTTATTTCGGAGCATTTTATATTCATTAAGGAGTGGTGCTTTCTTATGTTTTTGATAGCATGCCCAGACTTTGTCTCTCTGTCTCATGGTAGCAAGGGTACTTTTGGAGAGCCAAGGGGCTGATTTAGTTTTTATTCTCTTTACCCGTAAGGGAGCTTGGGAGTCTAGTAATTTTAAGAATGTAGAGTTGAAATATGAGACTGCATTGTCTAGAGGTAGTGTTTTTAAGCAATTCCAATTAATTGCTTGTAGTGAGTTTGAAAAGGTTATTGAGTCGAAGTTTCTTTGGTCGCGAATTTTAATATAGTTATGGGTTCATTGAAGGATAGTAGGAAGCAGGTCGGTAATGATAATGATGTAGAGACTGTAAATTAACCTGCCACTGGGGATGCATAAGCCAGTGCATTTCTTTGTGCCGGTCCCAAGCCCGGATAAATGGAGAGGGTTGCATCAGGAAGGGCATCTGGCATAAAACTTCGCCAAAACTTTTCATGCAGTCACCAGTTACTATTTACATACCGGATCGGTCGAGGCCCGGGTTAACAACAACCGCCACCAGTACTGTTAGCCAGGGTGCTGGCGGAATTTGGGCTACTGTTGGCCGAAGGAGGAGAAGAGGCGGAAGGCATGGCTGAAGGCAGGAAGAGAGGAGAAAGGCTAGGACTGTGGTAGTGAGGGTCGGAACTTTGAATGTTGGTAGTATGACTGGTATAGGGAGAGAGCTAGCTGATATGATGGACAGAAGGAAGGTTGGTATATTGTGTGTGCAAGAGACCAGATGGAGGGGAAGTAAGGCTAGGTGTATCGGCGGTGGGTTCAAATTGTTTTATCATGGTGTGGATGGGAGGAGAAATGGTGTAGGAGTTATTCTAAAGGAACAGTATGCAAAAAGTGTTTTGGAGGTGAAAAGAGTGTCGGATAGAGTGATGTTTATGAAGCTGGAAATTGATGGTGTAATGATGAATGTTTTTATTGCATATGCTCCACAAGTTGGGTGTGCAATGGATGAGAAAGAAAAATTCTGGAGTGAATTGAATGAAGTGGTGATGACTGTACCCAAGGGTGAGAGAGTGGTGATTGGAGCAGATTTCAATGGGCATGTTGGTGAAGGGAACAGAGGGGATGAGGAAGTGATGGGTAGGTATGGTGTTAAACAAAGGAATACAGAAGGTCAGATGGTAGTGGATTTTGCGAAAAGGATGGATATGGCTGTGGTGAATATGTATTTTAACAAGAGGGAGGAGCATAGGGTGACATACAAGAGTGGAGGAAGATGCACACAGGTGGATTATATCTTATGTAGGAGGGCCAGTTTGAAGGAGATTGGAGACTGTAAAGTGGTGACTGGAGAAAGTGTAGTTAGGCAGCATAGGATGGTGGTTTGTAGGATGACGTTGGTGATCAAGAAGAGGAGAAGGAGTGTGAGGGCAGCACCAAGGATCAAATGGTGGAAATTGAAAAAGGGTAATTGTGATGTGGGGTTCAGGGATGAGTTAAGGCAGGCACTGGGTGGCAGTGAAGAGTTACCAAATAGCTGGGTAACTACAGCAGTGCTAGTAAGGGAGATGGCTAGAAAGGTGTTTGGTATCACATCTGGACAGATGAAGGATGACAAGGAGACATGGTGGTGGAATGAGGAAGTACAGGAGAGTATACAGAGAAAGAGGTTGGCAAAGAAGAAGTGGGATTGTCAGAGAGATGAAGAAAGTAGACAGGAGTATAAGGAGATGAGGTGCATGGCAAAGAGAGATGTGGCGAAGGCTAAGGATAAGGCATATAAAGAGTTGTATGAAAGGTTGGACACTAAGGAGGGAGAAAAGGACCTGATTGGCTAGACAGAGGGACCGAGCTAGGAAAGATGTGCAGCAGGTAATGGTGATAAAGGATAATGAAGGATACATACTCACAAGCGAGGAGAGTGTGTTGAGGAGATGGAAAGTGTACCATGAGGGGTTGATGAATGAAGAGAATGAGAGGGACAGAAGGTTGGATGATGTAGGGATAGTGAATCATGAAGTGCAATGGATTAGCAAGGAGGAAGTAAGGATAGCTATGAAGAGAATGAAGAATGGAAAGGCTGTTGGCCCAGATGACATACCTGTGGAAGCATGGAGGTGTTTAGGTGAAATGGCAGTGGAGGTTTTAACCAGATTGTTTAATGAAATCTTGGAAAGTGAGATGATGTCTGAGGAATGGAGAAAAAGTGTTTTGGTACCGATTTGTAAGAATAAGGGTGATGTGCAGAGCTGTAGTAACTAATGCGGGATTAAATTGATCAGTCACAGCATGAAGTTATGGGAAAGAGTAGTGGAAGCAAGGTTAAGAAGGGACGTGATGATTAGTGATCAGCAGTGTGGTTTCATGCCGGGAAATAGCACTACAGATGCTATCTTTGCTCTGAGAGTGTTGATGGAGAAGTACAGAGAATGTCAGAAGGAGTTGCATTGTGTGTTTGTAGACTTAGAGAAAGCATATGACAGGGTGCCTAGAGAGGAGTTGTGGTATTGTATGAGGAAGTCAGGAGTGTCAGAAAAGTATGTAAGAGTGGTACAGGATATGTATGAGGGTAGTGTGATAGCAGTGAGGTCTGCGGTGGGATTGACGGATGCGTTTAAGGTGCAGGTGGGGTTACATCAAGGATCAGCTCTGAGCCCTTTCTTATTTGCAATGGTGATGGACAGGTTGACAGACGAGATCAGACAGGAGTCCTGTGGACTATGATGTTTGCAGATGACATTGTGATCTGTAGTGAGAGTAGGGAACAGGTGGAGGAGACCCTGGAGAGATGGAGATATACTCTAGAGAGAAGAGGAATGAAGGTCAGCAGGACTAAGACAGAATATATGTGTGTGAATGAGAGGGAGGATAGAGGAATGGTGAGGATGCAGGGAGTAGAGGTGGTGAAGGTGGATGAGTTTAAATACTTGGAGTCAATAGTTCAGAGTAATGGTGAGTGTGGAAGGGAGGTGAAGAAGAGAGTACAGGCAGGATGGAGTGGGTGGAGAAGAGTGTCAGGAGTGATTTGTGACAGACGAGTACCTGTAAGAGTGAAAGGGAAAGTCTACAAGAGGGTAGTGAGACAAGCTATGTTATATGGGTTGGAGACTGTGGCATTAACAAAAAGGCAGGAGTTTGAGCTGGATGTGGCAGAATTAAAGATGTTAAGATTTGCACTGGGTGTGACGAGGGTGGACAGGATTAGGAATAAGTATATTAGAGGGTCAGCCCAGGTTGGAAGGTTTGGAGAAAAAGCCAGAGAGGCACGATTACATTGGTTTGGACATGTGCTGAGGAGGGATGCTGAGTATATTGGGAAAAAGATGCTAAGGATGAAGCTACCGGGTAACAGGAAAAGAGGAAGGTCTAAGATAAGGTTTATGGATGTGGTGAGACAGGACATGCAGGTGGTTGGTGTGACAGAGCAAGATGCAGAGGACAGGAAGAAATGGAAACAGGTGATCTGCTGTGGCGACCCCTAATGGGAACAGCCGAAAAAAGATGATGATGATGATGATGATGTAGAGACTGTACATTCAAACATGAGATGCCAAGCCTTTCACTCTCTGGGTAATCAGAAAAGACAAATTTACAACAGCAGTAGAGGAAAGTACCAACTAGCATTTAAAAAACTTTGGCAGTGAATGTAAGGCTCTTTATTTTGCTGATTTTACTGATAGTATTTTGTTTCCAAGCTTTTAGGTAGTGACTAATATAAATGATAAACATAAAGTGATTAATATCTCATGACTTTCATTGTCAGACATGTAATTCTGTTCTCTTAATTTAGGTTTGAACGTTTGAAATTGTACCCACTTTTCTTCCAAGACATTATCAAATAAAAATGATTTATTTAATATATATGCATGAAATTTCATCTTGTTTTATGTAAAGAAAAATTATATATTTTTTTATTGTTGAGTTAAGTGTGTATGAATGTATGTATGTGTGATTTGTGTGTGTGTGCGTGTGAAATTAATGGCAAAACCAATGCATCCAAACAGCAATATAAGACTACGTACTTGTAATTACTAACAATAAAAGACTATTTCTCTGAAGCTGTACAAATTATTATAGAAAAGTTCTAAAAATTACACATCATGACCCTCGGTTACAAAATGCACTTAGCTGGTTGTTCCACATGTAAAGACACTTACACAGCTTTATCTCCTTATAATGCAGGTTACCTCACATGAGTCTAAATTGGGGGAAGAGGGCTATGTCCAGTGACAAGAAATCTTCTGTACTCAGCAGAAATAAATAGGATTTTTACTTGTGATGTAATGACAATTCAATAAAGCAGTACTGCAGATCTTTTCTTCACTGGTCTTGCTGTTTTATCAATGCTCCTTATATTATATGCTACTGAAATGCATAACTTAGAATATTAATAGCATTTAACATCTGTTGTTCTTTCATATTTGAAATTTTGTTGACATAAGTGGTAACGATACATAATTGTGAATATTGATTCTGTACCAACTGTTATGCTTATTCACAGGCCTTCTCTGAAACGCTGATGTTATAACTCTCTGTACTACTAAAATGAATATGCAGCAGTTTTATTAATTATCCGTAAGGTTAGGTTTTAAGTTCATAATGTACAGGCCTGTTTGAGAAATTTAACAAGGTTTTACTTGTTTAATGATAGTAGTGGGGTTGCGTTGTCGCCTCACAGTAAGACGCTGTCCGGTTCGATTCTCAGCTAGAGCGTCTTCTGTGTGGAGACATGCGTGAATGGGCATACCTTCGTTGAAGGTTGTGCGTCAGGCCTGGCAAGCCGGTACATAAAAATCAACTGCCAGTCATTAGCGGACCAGAGTTCCGCTGTGGCGACCCCTAACCGGGAAAAGCTGAAAGACACAAACAAACAGTGGTGGTCACATGATTATTCTAAGTAAAGTGGGATACTATTAGCATACTATGAATTATAGCTTTTAATTGATTCTATATGTTTAAATTCTCTTTATTTTTCTGCAAGGTTTTTTCTCTTTGATTGTTTCTGTTATTCAATGCTCACAGCATTTCCATAAGTATATTGTATTACAACATAGATCCCATAAGAATTGCATAGACTATTTAAGCTTCCTAATAATATCTGTATGTATATCTCTTTATTTTACTGCAACTCTTGGCTGCTCTTTTTACTTTTGGTTGTTTTTTTTACTTAAATAATGTTAAAAGGGTTTACATAAGTATAATGTATTATGCCATAGCTGCCACAAGAAGTGCTTAGAGTAAGTCAGGAGAGGTTTTTGTTTAAACAGAGCTTTAATAGTGTAATTATCAGCAAACATATTCATTCTATACCTTTTCTTTACAGTACACTAACTCTAACAACTATCCCTAAAAATATCCAGTAATTTCTTTTAACTGCACTTGGTGAACCCACTCAATTGATTGAGAACTGTAAAGTGCTGGAAGAAAAAACTTAGAGCATCAAAAAATCAATGTAGGTCACGGCCAAGACTCTGATTAATTTTTCCCTGGGAAAAAAAATTGCTGTTCCGTGAGTTCAGGATTTAGTGCTTTCGATTTTAAGGGGTCGATTAAAGAGCATTCGCTCTTTTAATCATTCGAAGTTATAATATAGACTCTAATTGCTTTATAGGTGACAGCTTGGAATCTGTGCTTATAATCTGGTCCTGATGAGACAAAGAGCAGAGTGCATTGATTCCTGACTGTTTCTGGTTGGAGAGTGAGTTTCGGTGCTTAATGTTCCTGACTGGTCTGGTTGCTATTCAAGGCATCTACCAGGAAAAGACTACACACCTAGTCACACCTGCCTCATTTTGGACAGGACTGTGGATCACCAAACAGGCTGTGGCCTGAGTCTCATCTTGGAACTGGTGCTAAAATTTTGCTTCTGCTGAGAGAAGAAGCAAAGGGGCATCATATCCCAACAGAGTGAAGCTGTGGTGAGACCAGCATTGGTAGTAGACAGGCAGTAGCCATTCATGTGACTCCCCTCTTTTCATCATTCTTAACAAGCTAATTATTTGTTTTCAGTAAGTACTGCTTGATTTGTTTCTAATTCAGAATATATGTTTAAATAATTCAACCCTAAATTTTCAGGGTCTATGTATTAGTTTCCCCTCAAGTATTTGGGAGTGCTCTGTACAGACTCAGACACCTTGAATGACATTTTTCCTATAAAAGCACAATTGAAATTTCCCCAATACCTAGTTGCACATAGGGCAACTAGTTTGCACTGACAAGCACTGTCCCCATAGGTGCAGACCAGATACTCCTGACAGTGATTGATATTCTCACTCCAACTGTCTAATCAATAAAAAAGGTCTGTTGCCATGGATATGAACTTTCCTACTGTCTCTGTTACTGGTTTGGTGGATATGGGCATCCTAAGCCAATGTAGAAATTGTCTCATGTTTACTGACAACTAGTTAATTCTCAAACATACTGATATGGTATGTGAGAGATGTATTTACACAATATCACTGGAGGCAAAGCTCTCACATAAAAGTATTCTTAATATCAATAAGGTTGTCAGTAGTACACATGCTGCACCAATAACACACAATTCAAAGCATACATATCGACCCATATATGCTGAGGCAATTAAATGTGACCTTTCTAAACCACGAAGACCTCTTAAATGATGGAGCCATAACAAATACCCGCAGCAGCCCCAAATATGCTTTTTCAAAACAAAACCCACATCAACACATAGAGCTACATCTCATGGAGTGTCTACCTCTAAGCCCATAAGGCAAGCCACCACACAGTCCAACATTCTAGTCATTGGAGACTCCATTATGAGACACACTAATGTCCCTCTCACTAGTCTGAGTAAGGAGAAAGTCACGGTCAGTTGCTTATCAGGTGCTAGGATCCACTAAATTACGCATGCACTCAGATCATTGGACCACAATTACCAATATAACTCAGTCATTGTCCATGTGGGAGTAAATGACCTGAGACATATCTCCCTGGACTATATAAAGAGAGACATCATGGAGCTCTCAGAATATGTGTCTCAGGCTGGTATGAGCCTAGCATTGAGCAACATTTTACCTTTTCCAAGAATTATGCCAAAACACAAGCAAAAGATGATTGACTTTAATAATTGGCTTAGTTTCTGGTGTTATTCTAAGGGGGTGCAATATTTGTCAGCATGGAAGGAGATGGTCAACAGACCATGCTGCTTTGCCAGAGATTGTCTGCACCTCTACTCCCTAGGCTTTCGAATATTAGCTAAAACATTCCACCATAGTGCCTTTTTTAGGCAATGCCAAACTAAAAGTACTTTGTACATAGCAAATCAAAACCAAGAAAATCTGAAGGTATTACTGCTAAATGCTAGGAGTCTAAACAAAATAATATCCCTAGAAGCTCTCTTTATCTTAGGGAATGCTGACATATGTGCAGTCACTGAAACATGGTTTAAAGCCACGGAGATCACACTGACAGTGCAAGGTTGTAATGCTTTCCACACATTTAGGTCAGCTACTTCACTGGCAGGGACTAAAGGTGGAGGTGTCTCTATTTACATCAAAAGTAAATATACTTCAAGGCTCGTCAAACAGGACAATGCACTTGAGCTGATCCATGTTCAAAGCAAAATCCAATACCACTTCCTTGCAAGCTATAGGTCCCCTTCTATGATCCAGGAAACCCATTCCATGTATTTAGACTTATTAGAAACACTAACCATGAACCGAATACCATATTCATGGGTGACTTTAATTACCCTACTATTAACTGGGAATCATATTAAAAAACAAATGTACATCCACAGAGATTCCTGGATTTTGTAAACACAGACGAAATGGACCAGATGGTAATACACCAACCAGGGGGGCAACCATACTGGATCTGGTCCTAACTAATATGGGAGAGTGCTACACATCCTCTACTGTAATGCCTTCCCTGGTAAGGTTAGACCACAAAATGGCTAGTGCAGGAAGCCTGGTGAATAAAACATAGCTGGAAAAGCAATGATAATAATCCAAACGGAAATCCAAGCTCTGATAATCCAAACGTAACGGCAACTTGTTGAAAAACTTCCTTTATTGCACGATAAAATTGCTTGTAACACTAGTTTAGCGCTTTCATCTGCTGACCGCACACTTCCTCAGAACTAGTGTTTGCCATCATTACAAGCTTATTTAAATGACTTTTGGCGCCAAAACCTTAAAATACATTTAAAAAGAAATACATTTCAAAACTTGCTAATAGAAATTTTACTAATGAAAAATGTCATTCAGAACTGCTTTAGACTATGTACACTGAAACATAAATCCATAAATCTATATGCCTTCCTATGTAAACAACAGACAAATGAATATTGGTATGAATACAACATTATGCAACATTATTTAAAAACATAAATAATTAATTCTAAAATAGTTCATTCTAAAACCTAATGTAATGTACTATAATAATAAGTATAAATTATGAGTCCAAAATCAAAAAAGGTTTAATACTAATGAACTCATTAATACCTGGACTCCTGGTAGAATCAGTAAGCATCTGCCATTTACTTTCTTTACAGGCTAGTCTTGTTTTCCAATCCCCACCATATGGTGTATCTTTTTCCTCATCTATAATAGAAAACAAGAAAATATGATCTTGCCCATGTTCCTTAATATGTCTCTATAATGCATTTTTACAATCCTGTTTTTGTATTCTGTAATAATGTTCATAAATGCATTTTTTCAACTGCCTTTCTGTTTTGCCTATATAATAGGCTGGACATATCTTACATAGGGCCAAATACACTATGTGTTTAGTACTACAATTTCCACCTATACTTCTAATCACTGTGTTATTTACATTACCTAATTGAATTTTGGTATTCGTATTAATATACTTACATTGATTATAACTTCCACATTTCCTGGTGAAAATTTTATCCTGTTGATTAGCCGTCCTCCTATATTTTACTCTTTCCAACAGTCTTTTTATATTGGGACCCGTTTTGTAAACTATTTTTGGCAATTCTCCCAAAATAGTCTTGTTAGAATCTATAACAGTTATTATATCCCAATACCTCTCAATAATATCTTTAATTCTGTAACTATATGGTGTATATGTAATGACACATACTCTACCCATGAAGTCCTGTTATGTATTATTAATATCTTTAGCCTCCAGTATATTAGCCAATAAAGGTTGATATTTGTGTCCCCATTGACTTGACGTGCAATAAAGGAAGTTTTTCAACAAGTTGGCGTTACGTTTGGATTATCAGAGCTTGGATTTCCGTTTGGATTGTTATCATTGCTGTTCCAGCTACGTTTTATTCACCAGGCTTCCTGCAGTAGCCGTTGTTTGAGTTACTGGTCGCTTGTGATTTTCATTACTTAGTTGGTTTTATCGGTTATGGCAGGAGCAGGAGAAGAAGCGTCGGCTGTATCGAACAGCGATGAGGTCATACTTTTGCGGGCTGAAGTAGCCGATCTTCAAAAAGATCTAAAAAACTAATGGACATGGTTATTTCTTTATTAGAGACACCCAAACATAAGGAGAATACGGAGCTGACTTCATCTCAAAACGGTTCATTGAGATTACAGGGTAACCAACGTAAAGAACCTGTCCATATTACGGACACCGTTGATGATATCCCGAATGGGCAAATATGTGAAACCAACGAAGATTTACACAATAGGCAATGTCCAATTGATGTTGCTTTTAAGGACAGTGACATTATAATAACACCAGACAAGGATTTTACATTTGATTTCAGTTTATTCCACAGTCGGGTGGAAACTGAAAAACGAGGGGCTAAGCCTAAAAGCAGTTTACCTCAAAAGATTTATTCTGCTATGGCCAGAATGCAGAATGATAAAACTAAAGGTACTGTAAATAGTGATTTAAATTCTCAATTGAAGGACAAAATTCCTGGGCAAAAGAAAGTTATTAGTAGTAATGGTATTACACACAATAATATTCGTTCCAATAATGAAGCTATTGATAACTTTTTAAGGAATGAATATGTATTTGATCCAGTACATCATTCTCCAACTAACAAAACATATCGAAGTGGGGATGGAGGTGATACCATTAAGAATATGATTTACAGTCTGGGTAACAAACTAATACAGATACAAAATATCAAAGTTGACAATGCTTATTTAACACAATGTATCAAGTCCCAGACTGTACCTAAGGGTATAAGATTTTTTAAGTTACCAATGGGAATGGAATATAATGAGCATGTTATTACAGAATTTAACAGTTTATTTGATGAATTTGGATTTAAGTACATGAAACTATTAATGAAATGTTATGATGAAAAATTAAGTGCACTGGTGGATGAAGTGGAAACAATTAATGAAATGATTTTACGGCATTTTGATTTTGAGCAATGGAGTGATTTATATCACAAGCAATTTTATATGGCTGACACAAAGGCTGAGAGTGTGTATCTCAGGAAAAACAACAAGTTAGATCGTGATATAGAGATATACAAAACATATAAAGCTTATGTTTGGCCACAGGAAGGAAACCAAAGGTGGAGGAAAGACACACTAGATACAGAAATAGGAGTGAAACAAACAGACAGGAGAATTTTCAAGGGGGCAGATTTCATCAAAATTATGGGAAAATATACATTCAGGGAACAGGAGGTACAAATCAACACAGTTTTGATACAGGAGGAGGCTATGGTATCTATTGACACCGATCATGGGGAGCCCACCCTCGTGAAAGAGACTACAATATTTAGTAGAGAAGACCAGAGGGAACACAGTATTGCTCATGATGAATTGCCTTCTATCAGAATATACAAAGGTTTTAAGGTCTTCAATTACATAGAGTTGCCTATTCAGGATGAATTTTGTTCTCTATTAAGCAAGGGTATGAAGTTCATACCATCCAACAAGTTTAATTTAGTAGATCATATTAAAGAAATCAAGTTGTTCAGTAGGAGGCTCAATTTAGCATTGCATTTTGAGGCTAATAGGGACCAAAGAAAAAAGTATGTACCAACAGAACTAAAGAGAAAAAGTACTTTTATGCCTACCAGCAACATGCAAGTGAATACTTTTGACAAAATGGTATGTAAGGAAGTATATAATTTTAATAAAGAAATATGTAAACAACAACAACATAATAAATACCCACAGGGTGACAATATTACTAATCAAGAACGAATTTGTTTGAATGAGATTATTAATAATAAGGAAGTTAGAATCATGAAACCCGACAAAGGTGGGGGGGTTCTGATATTTTCAAAATTAGCATATAAAGCTGAGATACACAATATTTTACATGAGACTGGTAATTACGAGACAGTTTCTATCAATCAAATCAATATAGGTTTTAGAAGAATTGACCTGATTTTGGAGGAGTATTTGATAGACCATCGAATTACCGAAGATATATATAATTTTTTAAAAGTAGAGTATCCAGTTATGGCACGTATAGTTGGGATTCCCAAAGTGCACAAATCAGTCAAAAAAAACTCCTTTCAGACCCATTATTTCCGGTTCTAGATCTAAAACATGCAACATCGGAGTGACCATTGATAGATGGACCAAGCACATCTACAGGAATATACCGTTTATAATTAAAGATTCCTGGGATTTTTTGGGGAAACTTAGATCTGAAATGTGGTCAGAACATTTAACATTGGTCACGATTGATGTATGTGATCTTTTTTCCAGCATACCTAAAGATGAGGGACTGGAAAGGTTTGGAAACAGTATAAGGAAATTCTCACAATTAAATTGGGATACAATCAATTTAAATATAGACATGATGGGTTTGGTTTTGGATTACAATTATCTCACATTTGAAGGAGAATATTTTAGACAATGCAAGGGTGTTGCTATAGGGGCCTCTTGTGCCCCTATTTTCGCAAACCTGGTCATGTCTGACTGGGAAAATGAGTTTATCACTAATTGTGAATTTTATCCTTACATTACTTTTTACGTGAGATTCCTTGATGGTATTTTTATTTTATTTTATGGAATGGATCTAATGATAAAATTAAAGAATTCTTGGATTATATCAATGGAACCACCGAATTCCTCAGCTTCACACATGAAATAAGTAATCAGGGTATTGCATATTTAGACTCATTTATCAGTTTAACTTCAGATGGATTCACTTCTAGAGTACATTGTAAAAGTACATTTTCTAATGATTATTTATATTTCAATAGTGAACATCCACCACACATATTTAAAAATATAATCAAAGGTCAATGTATCCGGGGTGCCAGGATGTCATCTAGTAAGGAATTAATGGAGAATGAAATGAAATTAATTAATGACTTGTTTATGAATAGAGGTTATCCAATAAGAATGATTAAGGATACTATAGAATATGTTTCAAGTCAATGGGGACACAAATATCAACCTTTATTGGGTAATATACTGGAGGCTAAAGATATTAATAATACACAACAGGACTTCATGGGTAGAGTATGTGTGATTACATATACACCATATAGTTACAGAATTAAAGATATTATTGAGAGGTATTGGGATATAATAACTGTTATAGATTCTAACAAGACTATTTTGGGAGAATTGCCAAAAATAATTTACAAAACGGGTCCCAATATAAAAAGACTGTTGGAAAGAGTAAAATATAGGAGGACAGCTAATCAACAGGATAAAATTTTCACCAGGAAATGCGGAAGGTGTAATCAATGTAAGTATATTAATACGAATACCAAAATTCAATTAGGTAATGTAAATAACACAGTGATTAGAAGTATAGGTGGAAATTGTAGTACTAAACACATAGTGTATTTGGCCCTATGTAAGATATGTCCAGCCTATTATATAGGCAAAACAGAAAGGCAGTTGAAAAAATGCATTTATGAACATTATTACAGAATACAAAAACAGGATTGTAAAAATGCATTATAGAGACATATTAAGGAACATGGGCAAGATCATATTTTCTTGTTTTCTATTATAGATGAGGAAAAAGATACGCCATATGGTGGGGATTGGAAAACAAGACTAGCCTGTGAAGAAAGTAAATGGCCGATGCTTACTGATTCTACCAGGAGTCCAGGTATTAATGAGTTCATTAGTATTAAACCTTTTTTGATTTTGGACTCATAATTTATACTTATTATTATAGTACACTACATTAGGTTTTAGAATTAACTATTTTAGAATTAATTATTTATGTTTTTAAATAATGTTACATAATGTTGTATTCATACCAATATTCATTTGTCTGTTGTTTACATAGGAAGGCATATAGATTTATGGATTTATGTTTCAGTGTACATAGTCTAAAGCAGTTCTGAATGACATTTTTCATTAGTAAAATTTCTATTAGCAAGTTTGGAAATGTATGTCTTTTTAAATGTATTTTAAGGTTTTGGCGCCAAAAGTCATTTAAATAAGCTTGTAATGATGGCAAACACTAGTTCTGAGGAAGTCTGCGGTCAGCAGATGAAAGCGCTAAACTAGTGTTACAAGCAATTTTATCGTGCAATAAAGGAAGTTTTTCAACAAGTTGGCGTTACGTTTGGATTATCAGAGCTTGGATTTCCATTTGGATTATTATCATTGCTGTTCCAGCTACGTTTTATTCACCAGGCTTCCTGCAGTAGCCATTGTCTGAGTTACTGGTCGCTTGTGATTTTCATTCCTTAGACCACAAAATGGTCTCCTTTGAAGTAAGAATAAAACCTGGGCCCCCAGCAAAACCTGAAATATTCAGGAACTATTCTAAAGCTAATCTTCTGCTATTAAGTGAGGACCTGGTAAAATGTCAAGTCCCCATAAACCCTGAGAACACTGCTGCCTATGAAGAACTGTTCACAGAAACCCTGTACAAGTATGTTAATAGTTGCATAGACACAGCTGTACCCACTAGGAATAAGTACAGAAATAACTAAAAAAACAAGCCACCTTGATGGAATCACAAAATCAATAGGCTATATAACAGGAGGAAGAAAATTATGGTAAAAATTAGGAGATGCAGCACCCAGCAGGATAAAAGCATGCTCATCAGACTAAACAAACAATTCAGAGGACAAATAAAGTCTACCAAAGCCAAATTTGAGGTACGTTTGGCCTCCCAGGCCAAGGGCAATCACAAAGTATTCTTTAGCTATATCTGCAACCTCAAAGGCAATGCACAATTGTATGCAGAGCTCATTGTAAATGGAGCCACTTATATTGAGCCAGAAGATATAGCAAACCTCCTGGCTGATAAATTCAGCTCCAACTTTACTCCTCTCTCCCCCTCAACCTTCCCTCAGGAAATATCAAATATAACTCCCCCTGCTCTCACTAGGGAACATGTCCTTAATGCTCTCTCTAAGAGCAAAAACACTGCATCAGAGGGCCTTTACAACATTCCAGGATGCCTTCTAAATAGCATTAAGCATGATCTATCAAGGCCTCTGGAATTACTGTTTAACTGTAGCCGCTAAACAGGCTTCATGCCTCATGAATGGAGAAAGACAAAAGTAATTTCTCTGCACAAAGGTGAGCCATAGACAGAACCTGGAAAGTACAGACCCATAAGTCTTACCAGTCTTATATGTAAAGCCATGGAAAGAATTATTATGGAGATGATCAACAGAGATATAGTAAACCTCCAGACACTGGACTCAACCTAGTTTGGTTTTGTCAAGGGCAGATCATGCCTAGTCAGCCTGGCAGACTTCTTTGAGTTGGTCACCAAAGCAATGGATGAGGGCAAAATCATTCACAATGCCTACCTTTGCCTGGCCAAGGCATTTGAGACAATACCCCACTTTGGCATTGTTGACAAACTCAAGAGGTTAGGTACAAACCCATATGTCACCTGGTGGATAGCCAACTGGCTCACAGACAGGACCCAGGAAGTTAGAATTAGGAAGTCCACCTCTAGAAAAATGCCAGTCACAAGTGGAGTCCCTTAGGGATCGGTCCTTGGACCACTCCTTTTTGGCATTTACTTCTCAGAAGTCAAGGCCAATGTCAGTGGTCTCTGGCTGACTAAATTTGCAGATGATTGCAAATTAGGAGCTATTATTGAATCTCACACGGACACAAATTTTCTCTAAGAGATGCTGACACATACAAACAACTGATGTCAGAGCCACGGACTAAAACTAAATGCCAAGAAATGCATAATAGCATCCTTTGGGATGTCATCCATCCCTGGTAACCATCATATTGACAACACACCCCTTAGAGTTGACACAGTAGTCAGGGACTTAGGTACACACACAGATAGCAAGCTAGCCTTTGGCCATCATGTGTCTACAGTGGTGAGGAAATCATTCTATGTTGCACAACTTATAAACAAAGATATGGCATCCAGGTCCAAGAAAATTATTGTTCCACTGTATTTGGCATTCATCAGACCTATCATTGAGTGCAGTGCCTCCTTTGGTATGTACCTAACCAGGCATATCCAAAAATTGGAATGTCCGCAGAGGTTCCTCACTAAGAAAATACAGGGCATAAGTAAAATGTCCTATGCAGACTGGCTCAAGGTCCTATCCCTGTATTCTGTCTCCTACAAGCTTTTGAGGGGAGATCTATGTCTGGCATACGGGGCATTGTCAGCCCCCACTCTTATGGACATCCTGCATATCCACAAAACAAATGGCACCAGAATTACCCATTCTAAAGACTTAAACCTTGCCTGTTATATAAATAGGACCGGCTGGAGAGATAGCTATGTATCACAGAGACTATCCCATTTATGAAACAGGCATGAAGCAGAGTTCCTCCCTAACCCAATTTAAGTGCAACTTGGAAAATTGAACAGGAAACTGGAAATTCATCCCAGGTTTGGCACCTATGTCTCTAATGGACACATGCAACTGAAAATGGTTAATCTCCCAGGCCCATGCTTACACTTATCGAGGGTATCAGAACTTGTCAAAGATTTGGGATGCATGACTATGCTTAAGAAGGCCCTTCTGATCGTTGCCTAGTAAACACCGATGAACCTTGGCTGTTGGGTAAACTAGTAAGCTTAATTATGTCTAGCTATAGTCTTTCTCCTTATAGCTGTTGCTAGTATACAATACTAAGAAAAACAAAATCACCCAATAGCTGTTTTGTAATTACTGCAGTCCATTACAATTTCCTCAGAGTGTTGTTTACAAATAAAATCTACTTGCTTTAAAAATAAAAATCATCAATGGACTATGGTTCATTTAACTTCCTATCTACATTCAAACACAGACCATTTTTTTGATTATTGTTTCTTCTCACAAACACACTGACAGTCTCTATCCACTCCATTTGCCCTCACTTTGCTCGGGCTCTCTCTGATCCCCTACCCTACCTCCATTTCCCACCCACGTATGTTATGCCTAAACTTATTCCCAAATAGCCACTCCTCTGAAGTAAAGCAATCCTATCACAACTAAGATAAATTCAGATTTATATAATTCCACATATTCAATTAAACTGTATAATACTAATGCTTATATATCACACTTCACTTGTTTAACTACCTGCTACTTTACATCTTTTAGTTTAATAAGTCATAACCAGACAAAAGAATAGTTTTAAATTCTCCACATATCAAAACTCAGTTACAACTAACAATTATTCCTACCCACCCATAACATTATTACTTTAACTTAAACATATATGAAACATTAATGGTAAGTAATATGATAACTTTATGCCAATCAATCCTTCTATTTTTATTACAGCTTACATAACCACTTACTGTATAGAACTTAATAACACATAATCTATGTACACTTTCTCCTCCCCAGACCCATTACAATTAAAACATACAAATCTAATATTAGCACCAACTATCTATAATCCCACAAACATAAACCATGCACCATTTGCCTTACTTACACATCAATCTTACCCTAATGTTACACAAAAATACAATAAGTTTATATCAAAATGCTTAACATTTATAGTTCACATCCTCTCATTGAGAAGTAAACAAAACATTATATCCACAGTAATGTATTTCCACCTTCTGCTATAAAGCACCTTGCCACACATCCAACTCCATAAAAATTAAATAAAAAAATACATAGTAAACACAAGTGTATTGTGCTATTGGCAGTGAGTATTATTGTCACTACCCATAGGCATATCTGCTTTTTGCCAGAAAAAGTCATCAAATCATAGTTATGAATTTTCAACTTGTAGTTTTCAGCCACTAAGTTCTGTCATCCCCACACCAAGCAACAACAAAGATAATTTTAGTGTAACTGACCAGCATCAGCTTTCCATTTAATTTTTTCCAATGATTGCCATCCATTCCACTCAACCTTCCATCTTCGAAATGTGGATGTACTTCTTCTCACACAGCATGACAAAATATGGAGCACAGAAGTATTTACAACTTCACCTAGGAAGTTTGCAGCATTGTTAATAATTTATTCATGCTTATTACTTTATTAAAACTACATTTTAATATAATTTAGTATTATTTATCACTGCTATTTGTTAAAAAATTGCAAAAATGGCGATATGACAAATCTCAAATCTGACAGTTATCTTAGTCTACTAAAACTCTGAGCTGATAATGAACTGCTTACTTTGTCCAGTTACAGGGTTTGATTCCTTCCACCTTAATTTGCCTACTATGTGACTCTGAGCAAGTCAGTTAACCAGAGTCCACTCCCAGGTTGCCCCTGACAAGGGTTGATTGTGTCCAGGAAGACTTATCTGGTCAACAAATAGCTAAAATAAAACTAAAAAGTGTAGAACATGAAATTGTAAATATTCAAAATAAGGAACATTCCTTGTAAAGAGATACAGTTGAAAGTTATGCTAACTCTCCTCTCCATACAGAGAGATGCTACTGACAATCAACTATAATCATCAAAAGTGGTAAATAATTAGCCACATTATATTGCTGCACAGGGGTGAAGGTGCAATTACGTAAAACCATATTTAAACTGCTTGACATTGCATCCTAGTTTTTTCAATTTCCCTGATATTTCTGGTAAGTCATTGAGAACTATACTCAAGTCATTAATGCCAGGCATTAATTTCATATTGTCCATATTGTTCAGAAAATGCATATGTTTTTCTATTAACTTTTTAAGAGAATTAGAGTAAAGTTTAAAAACTGACTTGGATAGTCTTCCAATCTCCCATTACTTTTGGGTATGCCCAGAATTCTTGAACAAAGAAGTGAGGAATGCAAGAAAACATGCATCTCAGCTATCCCTAGGTTTTACAGAATATCTCTTATTTTGCTGCATATTGTTTCACCTTCTACCTGAATTTTTGGTAGATCACTGAAGACTGTACATGCCAATAATGCCAGACATTAAAGTATCATACTTATTGTTTAAAAAATGCATGTTGATGCAAAACCTGTTGTTCTATTAGCTTTATACAATTGTCCCCGAGTTTGGTCCCCTATTAGTTTTAGGTATGCCCAGGATTCCTGTGCAAAGAAGCTGAGGTTCTACTACAGTTGTACATGTGTTACTAGCTCGTGGCATACTCGCTGCTACATGCTTGAAAAAGCAAGTGCTCCAACTTCTACCAGCTTGATCTCCCATTTCTATGTAGCCATCCTAATTCCCAACTGTATAAAACTGCATAACCCTACCAGAACCTGAACTCAAACCCTAAAATTCTGACCTGGCTCCCAGCCTGAGTTCTTGCACCCTTATCCTAAATCTCCACTCCCACTCCATAACCCTAAAGTCGCTGAGCACTCTCTAAACATACAATTCCAACGTCCCTTGCTAAACCTAAATTCCTCAGTTACTCCCTAAACCTAAACCTCCCTTCCCACTTCTTAATTCTAAAAACTCACTTCTCATTTCTAATCCTAATAATTAATCCCCCACTCCCTAATCCTAAACACCCTTCCCATGTCTGCTTGCCCATACTCATATAGGAGTTTGGGCAGGAGCAGCAGCCCACACAAACTCAAGGCACTCAAGTTCCTGACTTGAGACAGCAATTTTCAATCATTTGGGACTTCAGTGTTTTTAGCAGCACTGAAACTGAGAGGTTTGCAAGGACCATACCTGACATCTGCTCTAGCTTTGCAGAGCTTCTTTGATTTTGTCATTTTTTTGGTATATAACTAAGGATTGCAATCAATTCAATAATGCCAGACATTAGAAATTCAAACATCTTGCTGTTTAGTATGTTGATGCTATATTTAAAAATATTCCCTGATTTTGCCCTTCTGTTATTTTTTATGATGTCCAGAATTCTTTAGCAAAGTTGAGAGTTATATATCTACCCCCTCCACATTGATCCTGGTAAAAATAAATAAATAAAAAAAACAAATGTATATTATGCTTGGCCTGGCCCTTATTTCCTGATCCTGGATTAGGGACAAATCAATAATGCCAGACATTAGAGGTTTCACACTTTTTAATGTTCAGAAAATGAATGTCAATGCAAAACCTATTAGTCTATTAATTCTTAAATGAATTGCGGTTATCATCATCAAGTCACTCGCCCTAGCTTTATATGGAGTCAGGATGACACAATAAAAAAAAAAACTGTCTGTGATTTTCTCCCTCACCGACCATTGTTTTTGTCTATGCCCTAAACTCTAGAGTAAAGTTGATAGTTACACAGTCTCCTTTGTTAATAATGATAAAAGTAAAAAAACATATATTTTGCTGTGGTTGTTATAACTACACTGCCTACATTTTCTTATTCTGTCCTGTCACAATTTGAAATAAAGATGAAATTCATACTTGCATTGAGAAAAATATCCCTAAGGCTCCACTTTTTTGAAATTCCTGGCATTCTCTAATAATATGGTTACTTGATTAGAGATTGTTGGCAACGCAATGCAATCAGTTGTTAAGGGCAGCCACTCACAGGTGCTTAGATGGCACAGCTCCTATATTAACAGACCACATCGTAATAGAACATATGTTTACTAACCATGTCCAATTATTGTGATCAGAAAAATAATATATAGTCTTTTCTGGGACGCTCATCAGAGAGAGAGTTTACAGATGGGTATGTGCCCCAAAGCACCTCTGTGTAGCACTGCCAGTGCCTCTGGTACCTGTAGGTTGCACCTCCCTAATAACTTACACCTGGGCAGCTGCCTTCTTCTCCACCTTAGCTATGCTTCTGACTGAAATGGACTTCTGATTAGCACACGAGGACAATAATCACCTAGAATACTTCTTTACTGAGTTGTTAATACATCAGAAGTACAATTTCTGTTTATTTCTCCTGAATACATACATTTTATTGTCATTGAACTTATGACCCCTCCCTCCAGTTTAGGATTCTATGCCATAAACTACATTACAAGAAGATAAATTTATGTATGTGTAGTATATATTTCTTCATAAAAGTGATGTTTTATTCTTTGTATGCACTGAGGCATATAAATTACATTACAGACTAAAGATGCAGCTGTTCCTTTGTCTTTGAATTCAGGTGCCTAGCCTAAAAATGTTGGGGGACCCCCGTCAATTCCCCTGCCTAGGGCTTAATTTAAACATGATCCTGCACTGAAGAATGTGACTGAGAAGGTGACAATTTGTTTTTCTGATCTGATGATTTGGATACATCTGGGTGCATCTAATATTAAGTTCCAAGTTTTCCCATGGTAGTTTGCTCAAACCCTTCCAGTTAAACCCTGCCTTCTTTAAGCTCTTGGGGATTCAAAAGTCACCAGTCATACACAGTAATTTACCAAGATTCTGGAAAAGCTCCCTGCTAAATAATACTTTCACTGGTCAAAGATTTTACTTTTGTTTTAAAAGAAGAATAAGAGGGGGTGCATCGTATGCTTAGGGGGCAGAGCAGAACTTAAGCAGAACTCGAAGTTCAGACATTTGGACTAATGTCTTAATAACTAAATAAGTAATTAGGTTTATGCTGCTAACTTAAGCTATATTTATTGAGTCAAGAAAGCTATTATTTTCAAACGGTGCCAAGTAAAGTTGTTAAAATGGAGCTATAATAAACAGGGTAACACAATATATTTTGCTTCATATCAAAACTTTTATATTTTTCAGTATTTATGCATGCCAGTAAAACTTTGTATGTTTTATTTTGTAATTATATCACCACAGAGTGACAAAAAATAAGATTTTGCTTCACATATAAATTCACATTCTATGACACCTGGAGACATCTAGTGAATGTGTTACAGTTTCTAGTTATACTGTTGTACTGTACCCTAATCAAATTCCTACACTTAAAACAAACCAGAGAAGCCTTGCATCTGTGTATAAACCATTTACAGGCATTTTTTGTACATTGTTAAGTAAACAGAATATACATAGATGCTTATGGTTACTATCATCTGTAGCCCACTTTAAATAAGTTATTTTGCTTTCATTTCCCACTCCCACAACTTCTGTCACCATAAGCTTGTTCTACACAGGAAACTAGGGTATAAAACTTCATGTTGTACAGTAACATTGACTGAGATCCCTGTATTCTGTACACAGTTGCACAGTGCAAGGAAATATAAACCTATCCCACTGTGATGGAGGGGCCGGGGGAGAATGTTTAATATGGCCACTATTTTTTTTTCCTCAGGAACTATCCTGCTGTGATGGAAGGGAAGGGAAGGTAAGAATGTTTAATATGGCTATTAAACTTTCTTTCTCAGTGAAGCATCATTTAGTGACTAATGGCAATTCTATGTGGTCAGCAATGACAAAATAGCTTGCAACCTCATCCCTGAATATCAGGGCCCTAGTGTATCCACCTGTTTCAGATCCCATCTCAATTCAACAGTCATTTTCTTGTGATCCATAACAAGCAGTATAACCTCTGAAGAGCTTGTAGATAGTCTAATTACAATGATGTAAGAAATGAAAATCTCGTGAAATCCTGTTCTGACCATACAGATTGATGCAAAGTGAATTATTTTTGTACTGGGTGGTGCACTCTTTGAGTATAATTGAAGATAAGGGATTTCTTTCATACTTACAGGGACTACAGTACTGCTCAAAAATCCCTGTTTTCCATCAATGGATGCAGTTAAAGGACCAATGATAGCAGAGGTGTAGCAAGCTATTCTGCTGCCCCTTTCAGCTTTAAGTTGAGGAGCACGAAAAAAGAAAACCTTTTCCTTTTAAACTGTAGCAACTATTTGCTAAAAGTCTACTTTAGGTTGCAAGCAGTGCCTACATTTTCCACACATGGAGTACTAAACCACTTAAATTCTGAACCCCCCCCAAAAAAAAAAAAATACTCTTTTTTCATTTAAAACTATAACAACTGCTTGTTACATAAGCAGCTGTACATTCCACACATAGAGCACTAAAGAGCTTCAGTTCTGACATCCCAGGACAGGATTTAATGAAAAAAAACAATCTTTTCTTTTAAACCATAGCACACTTCTTGTTACTTTTGTAGAAGGAAGTTGCTACAGTTTATGACCCCAAATGCAGATATCGGCATTCATTTCTAAATGTTGGAAATGCACCTGAACTGAAGACCACTTATTATCTGCCAATCATGCCCCCTATCACTTTGCAACCAGTCCAGCTGCCCCTTTCACATCACCCTAGCTACCCTATTGCATGACAGCAGCATGCAGTTCCTCCATATGAATCTGTCTTTATTTTAATGAATAATTAATTGGGTAAATGTAATTCTGTTTTGTGATAAGGATATGAGAAAAACTGAAAACCATCCACAATATGGCCATGAAAGTCATTGGCTGGAAAGGAAAGTGAACAGAATCTAGAACTGAAGAATTTGTATTTAGTGGGTTTATTAGGAACAAAGAGAAGAACGGGGGGGGGGGGCAGAAAGAGAGATAGACCAAGAATGACAGAAAGGATATGATATGACCATGCTAGATGCTTCACAGAAATGTGAAGGGGTGAAATTAAACTGCAAGGACAGAGAAAGAGAAATACCAACAGCTACTGATGGAAGGTACACACTATATCTTAAAAGCAAATGGCTCTGCCCCTGGATAACTACTCTCACCTATCATTTTCTCTCCTTTCACTCTTTCACCACTACAACTAAAAGCTATTTCTCATCTAAGCATAATTGAGAGTTTACTATGACTAGACTTTTTTAACATTTTTCATGTATTTTTCTTTTTCACTGCTTAACCTACAATTTTCTCCATTTGGGTGCACATATCTTTCATTACGTATGCTTGCTCCATTTCAGTTCTGCACTACTTATTTATGACTTTCTATGTTTACATTTTCTAATTTTGTTCATATGATGCTATTAGTATTTATCTAGTTTTTATATAAAATTTTATGTAGGTAATAGTTCTGTTTTTGTTGATGTAAATTCTGTATTTTTTATCTGTCTTGTATTATTTGGAGCTTTTCTCTCCAGGCCTCCACTAAAAATGGGCTACAAGCCCAGTCGGACACCACCCGGTAAACAAATGCAAATAAATATTTTGTTTTTATTATTTATTTTACATTTGTTTACCGGGGAGGTCCGACTCGACAGAGCTGTCCATTTTCAGTGGAGGCCCAGGGAGAAAAGCTCCAGAACAATTGCTAACATAAGATATTTACATGGGCATTGTGGTTTACGCATTCAGTTATAAAAATATAGCAGATAAAAACATGTGATTGCATAAGATATTTACATAAGCACAGTGGTTTCGACGTACAATTAAAAGTATAGCAGCTAACTTATGATTGTTGTTCATACGGTATGTTTAGTAGAGATAATCTTGAAGATGTACTGAAGATAAGACAAGATAGGAAAAGCTAAAATAGCTGGAAAATATAGACAAGTTCATATGAGATGCATTGAAATTTTAAAGAAAAGTTTTTCAACGTAGTCTGTGGGAGAGTTAATGGGTATAGATGGGACAGTGGGGAGTAGGCGACAATGAGTTGGTAAGTAATGTGTGATAGTATATAGTGCATCTGTGGGAGTTTTAAAGAGGTTGGATAGTGGGTAGGGGAAAGGAGTTAGAATATGTCAGCCAGGTGCTAGGCAGTTACAAGTAACATGTGATAATATATAGTGCATCTGTGGGAGTTTTAAAGAGGAGGTTGAATAGTGGGTAGGGGAAAAGAGTTAGAATATGTCAGCCAGGTGCTAGGCAGTTACAAGTAATGTTTGATAATATATAGTGCATCTGTGGGAGTTTTAAAGAGGAGGTTGGATAGTGGGTAGGGGAAAGGAGTTAGACTATGTCAGCCAGGTGCTAGGCAGTTACAAGTAACGTGTGATAATATATAGTGCATCTGTGGGAGTTTTAAAGAGTTTGGATAGTGGGTAGGGGAAAGGAGTTAGACTATGTCAGCCAGGTGCTAGGCAGTTACAAGTAACGTGTGATAATATATAGTGCATTTGTGGGAGTTTTAAAGAGGAGGTTGGATAGTGGGTAGGGGAAAGGAGTTAGAATATGTCAGCCAGGTGCTAGGCAGTTGCATGTCCAGGAGTTGTTTAGGTGGGAAATAAGCTGTTTTTTTGAAGATTTTTTTTAGGTTTTAACCTGATTGATTTGTAGTGATGGGGAGTTCCATGTCTTGGCAATGTTGCTAGAATACAGGGAGTCACCCAAGCTGTAATGGCTTTTGGAGACTGCGACTAGTGCCTTGTTAGTGGATTTAAGTTTTCGGTTATTAGAGTAGAGGGTCATCAGTTCTTGTGAGGCAAAAGTTTTGTCAGGTTGGTACAGTATTTGGTGAGCTAGAAGAAGTTGGTTTAGAGTTAAGGTGTTTGGGAGTTCCAGCCAGGAAAGCTGTTTTAGGGCCTAACAGTGGTGGGTGGGGTAGGAGGAGTTTGTGGCGAATTTTGCTGTTTTGTTGTAGCATACTGCTAGTTTGTTTAAATGACTCTTGTTTAGATTAATTATGACAGGAGAAGCATACAGTAAGGTAGAGAGAAGATGGGTATGAGCTAGGGTAACTTTACTGTAGCTGGTTAGGAAGTCTTTAGATCTGTGAATATCCCTAGCCTTTTTAGAAGGGCAACATCAAGAATTAATTTTTAAGACAAGAAGTAAACACAAAATCAGAAGATCATCTTTTTTACTGATGTGAAAGAAATAAGCCTAAGGAGTTCTGACAAAGATAAATAAGAGCACTCACACTGTTGAGTAAACATAGTTCACAGAGTTCATATACACTAGCAGCACTTTTATTAAAAGACAACTCAGAATATGTGATTAAATTTAGCTGTGATGCATTATTTAACAAGCATTAACATTAATCTTTTAAGAGACAAATGCACATACCATTGAAGCGCCACATTTGTGAAGGTTCATTATGACTAAAAGAAACGCAGTAACCATATTTAACTAAATGTCAGATCTAGATTGTAAACCCGCGCTTTGTGAATTCTCTGTAACATTTTGAGAAGTTCAAGTAAAAACCTGACAAAGTGATTCTGGAAATGCAATACCAGTTTGAGTTGTAAGACTGCATTGTATGAGTGTGTGTTATGATATTTGATTTGCTTTTTTAGACAAGTTTCCAGAAAACCACAATGAGCAGCTGAAAAGATCTTGTGTGTAGTACTGCTCCACAGAACATAATATTTTTTGAAGGACCTCAGTTTTACCACTGCTCTCTACTGATTTAGGTTAGCACCTCAGAAATTATGTGCCACACAGTAAAGCCAGTATGAAATGTATTAATAATATATCATTTTAACTATTTAATTTGTGCATGATGATGGACTGGAATATGAAAATAGTTTCACTGATGACCTAAATGTAATTAGAATAAAAGATCAAGTTCAAAGCATAGTCAAAATAATGCTATACATCCTTTTTCACTTAAATATTAAAGAAGATAAATACAGTATAATTGGAACAGTATGCAGTGCAATGCTATTTTATTGAATTGCCAAGAATTGTACTGCCAAGAAACTGCAATGTATAAAAATTCTGTTCAAATAATGAAATATTGCAGAATATAGATGAAATAATTGTCAGCAAACAGGACTCAATGGGCCTTTACCCTGTTTTTCATATTACTTGCTTACCTGTTATTAGAAGAAATATTTTGTTAATTATGTTATATTATCTGACAGTGGGGTATTCTATGCAGAGCTCATAGACTCATATGCAGCTTTCCACTTTTCATTTTTAGAGTTTCATACAAGAAAGACTTCCTCAATATATTTTGATTAAATTTCCGGTGCAGCATAATCTTTCTCAGCCAATCTGAGACAGTGGGCCAGATTCTGTAAAACTCTTGGAAGCTATTTGCGGACAGTGCAGGATGCTGAAGGAAGACTTCGACACACCTGCTACAGATACGATTTCAGAAGACACACTGAAGGCAGTCTGAGTACTTAACTATTCAGTGTACGAAAATTAGAGCTTCTGTGCAGGCCAGTCTGATTCTAAATCACATCCTATTCACACAACAAAACTTAAATGTGACAAACTGCCATGCTGACTCGATTTCTGAAATCCTCTGCATATGCTTTATGGACCTCAATGAATTAAAGCTAATACTATAGATTTTGCTGATATCTATAGCAAAAAAACAAAAAAATACATAAAAAATGTAACCTGCTGTTAATGAACTATAAAAGGCTGCAGAGATACAAGCCATACACGAGGCTGTATCTGTGCAACCTACAAGGCAACCAACCAGACTCAGAGCAAGGCTACAACTAAACCAGTTGTCAGACAAGTAAATAATTGACAGGTACCCACTAGACAGACAAATGGTGCAGGCTGTCTGCAACGTGTGTGCCCCACATGTTTGTACAGACCCTGTGAGGAAACCCCATCCCCCTTGAAACCAAAGTGTGCCTCAGCCTGGGTGTACTTGCATCTGGGACATTCCAGAGACACATGGGGGATGCTGTAGAGATGTCACAGACAGCTGTCAGCTGTATCCTAGCAAAATTCCTGGAAACAATGTGCAGCAAGATGGATGACTACATATACTTCCCATCCACTCCCATGGAATGAAGAGCTGTAATGCACAACTTTTACACCATCGCAAACTTCCTCCATATACTCCATGCAATCGAATGCACACAGATACCTTTCAAGACAGTAGTGCATCCTAAAGCAGACTGATGCATAAACAGAAAGGGCTGGCCACCTGTCAACTGCCAGGTTGTGTGTGGAGCAGATGGCATTTCAACAGATATCATGGCAACACACCCTGGAAGTGTGTTGGACTGAGGGCTGCATTCCAGCAAGTTGATATACCTTAAGGATAATACTAGGTAAGTGCAGGAGCACATCTAGGATGTAACCCAAGGATACCCCTCACCACAGCATCCATTATGACCAAATGAATTTGCATTCCCCACAATAGGTGACTGTGGTGATTCACTTGAGCCATAGCTAATGACCCTGTACAGAGAACAATCCCACTCTGCACAGGAGGCCTACAACAGAACACATGCAACAACCAGAAGCAACATAGAGCATGTGTTTGATATATTCAGATATCTGAACACATCAGAGGCTTCACTGCAATGCACACATGAAAAGGCAGCACAGATGCTAATGGTGTGTGCCATGCTATACAACACACTAAATAGATCTCATGGTGGTCTTCCAGTTGCAGGTGTGGGTGAACTACCCTAAGAACCCCAAATGTCTGAAGAGGACATCCCACAGGTATCAGAGCAGGAGCAGAAGGATGCAGGGGACAGAAGACACAAGTGTAGGCAACATAGGGTGCGACCATAAGTGCAGGTCAAGGTAGCATGGCAGAGTCATGACAAGCAACATGTACATGAGTACGCAGATTCAGTATTGATGTTCAGGGGATGCCTCACCACAGCAGCACAGATTGCATCTAATTGCAATTACACAGTAGATGTACACATAGAGCATCAGTCATAACACCATCATCATTCTATAGTACACTATAAACAAATGCAAATGTATCACAACAGAGATCATCAACTCAGGGCACAAGTGACACAGGCATGCATATACAGTCAGACTGTTGTACTACTGTATGGAGAGCAATAAGGGGCACACATCAGTGCTATACATTCCTATCTCTACGATACAATAATATGAAATAAAAGATAAACTACACAGCACATAATGCAGAACATTTAATAGCCACAGAAAAATATATCACAGTAAAAAGGTAATTCAGTAATATGAGCCAGCCATATTTATGACACTGTTGGACACACTCTAACACAGTCTAGGGTGACCTTGCTGATGTCTCACACCATGGTCCACTCTGCCATGACCATGTACAGAAACATGTTGCCCTGGTTGCTCCATAGAGGAGATTGATGGGATGGCAACACCATGGTGAGGTGAAGGAGCACGACTGCAAGTTGAAGGCCTTGTTGTGACTGGTGGGACCACAGCAGATGGACAAGCAGTTGAACTCTGTGCAGGTTGGACCAGAGATAGATACTCGATGGTCAGTGTTGGTTCTGCAGACATGTGGCCTGCCTCTCACAGGTTTCAATCTGCTGAGCACAGTCAGGGAAAGCAGAACCCTGCTGGACTGCAGTACCAAACACGCCAGCATTTCTACTGACTGCACTACAGCTAGCAGACTCTCAATCTGAGCATCCAATGCAGCCATTATCTCACCAAGTTTGTGCTCTTATCCTTCATGTATCACATGTAGCTGGTATTGTACATGATCTGTGTCATGTGCAAGTGCATGGATGTTGGACCTTTGCTGGTGCTGTGACCATTCATTGCCTGCAGCAGGAGACAGATGCCCTCTGACACCTAGACATGCACAACATCTGCTTACCTACTTCTACTGCAATGCCCTGTTTCAGGTTGCTGTGGGGAATTGCCATCAGCAGCAGTTTCAAATGGGGTCTGTCTTTCAACGGCTTCACCCTAGTCACCATCCAATGTGCCATCATCTTCCAAATGGCTAGACAAGTTGATTTCCACATCTGAAGCTACAGCTGCAGTAATATCACTGTTGACATCATGGACAGACTCTCCCACTAGGTTAAGGTCCTGTGTGCCAGTGGCTTAATACCATACTGAGATACATCTGAAACCACATCATGATCACTGGATGGGCTGATGGATGATACTGATAGTTTATTTGCACAAGATACAAAGACACAGATCAGGACAACGTGCTTGCATCATATGATGCATAGCATCAAAGACATATGACATAGATATCTCACTGCAATGTTACAAATAATAACAACTTTACATGAGGTCTACTGATTTATGTTTCACAGAATCTATATACATAGAACATATAATTTGGTTAGTACTGGCCAACATTCATGACATATATGAGGAATACAAAAAAACACACACCTGACAACCCCTTATGGAAATATGCTGCTGTTGTAGAGGTTTTAATTTCAATTATTGCAGGGAAAAAACATCCTTAGTGATTGCAACATTGCCACCATTAATCAGGTGAGCACAGTTAAAACATACAGAAGGTTTGTCATACACATACCCCTGATGAGGTTGATGCAGAATGGCTTAGGAATGGAAGAAGAACACTATCAATGGAGGACAACAACAGGATTAGCAGCAATACTAGTTATGAAACATAGTTAATATTATACCACTGACAGACTCCTGCTGTGGAGAGGTTTTGGGTTGCACTGCTTTGGGAAAAAAATGAGAAAGACATTATTTAGCAAAAACAATACTGACAGCACATAAACAACACAGTAACATGGGCTGCAGATACTCACATGGTGGACATTGCAACTGTACAGCAGATGGACCTGTGGTGATAAATATTGACATAAATGTCATGCATCACATGTACACTACACACTGATGCAAGCTATGACAATTTGCTGTAATATACTTGGTCCATCTGAACTTGAACCTGCACAGCTTGGGCCTCCACTGGATGTACCTGTAGTGTACAATGTTAGGGAAATAACAATATGACAGCAAATAGCAGTGCCATGAAATGAGTCTGAGGCAATAACAGGTAGTGGTCAGAGCAGCATGTTTGGACTGCTCTGTCTGTACTTTAGTTGTATGAATAGATGCCATTAGACTTATGTTCATTATCCTCACCCTGTGTGGATGCATGTGCATGTCTCAAATCTGCCCTGTAAATTAAAAACAACAATACATGAGTATGCATGCTATAGCAATATGCAGTGATTGTCTCTGTACCCAGCTATGCAATGGAAAGAAAGACATACACGTTTGGCCTGGAATTCCATCTTCAATTCCACTCTTCTCTTGGTGTCTGCAGTGAGGACAGAAATATTGTGAAGTCATCACAGGGGACAATGCTGATCCACCACAGTGGTATCCCTTTATCTCTCGTAATATCTCAGTCAGTTGGCTGCATGAAGGATCATGTCTGAGCAGCATTGTCTACAAGCATCATGGGATCATTGTGACCTCTATGTTGGTGAGGTCAGTCCATATTTCATGTCTCCAAACTGTATTGCCAGAACGGCCAAGGAGTCTCCATCCATGTTGTCAGACAGCATAAATTATAATTTAATTTTTCTGGGGGAAGAACTTGTCACCCCTATGATATGTACATGATATTATTTCTGTGTGAGCCCATTTATGCAGCTGAGTCTGTGGGCAGCGTATGTCAACATAAACAGTATACATTCCTGTGCAATGCAAAGGTCTGTATAACACTGTCTGTGACAAATACTAGGCCTTAAAAAATACTAATGTGACATATACAAAGTAACAACAATACATTCATACATAGCATTTGTAAAATCAGCATAACTTATAATAGCTTTAGACTTTGTGAGTGAGATTAGAGCCCCTCCCACTACATATATGTTGAATGGAGGTCCAAAGGAAACAGCATCATGCCACAGGAGTCTGCATGCATGTCACATGACAATACTGCAACAAGTAACATTTGAACAACTTACGTAAAACATCTAAAAACCTCAGGATCCATAGGCGGACCACAGACAGTACAGATCTTTTGCATATTGAGCCACTAGTTATAACACCTTTGTTAAGAAGCATCATTGAAGAAATACCCATAACAGCAACAGCACTTGTTAGTAACAGTTTTATTAGGAAACATGAATTAAGAAATATCCATCGTATCAACATAATATAGTACATATATTTATTGTCAGAATCCATAGGTTTCTATAGTTACACCACAGATTGCAAGGAATTTCCAGTAAGAATTGTGGATGATCCATAAATCTGCCTTTATATACTGTTAACATCTGCAGTGTAAATCTGTCTATACAACTGTATATAGGTTCATAGGTTCATAAGTTCATACTAGGCTATCTGCCCTAGGGCATTTATAAGCCTAGCCAGAGTGTGTTTGGCTTTCGCCACCCATTTTAAATTAATTTTGCTATGCCTTTTTTTGAGGTTAGTATACTGTGCCTCTGTCTAACAGTGACACAGAAGTGATAGCCGGGGTAAACCTACGATCTCCCATCCACTCATCAAGATTCCTCTTGAAGAGAGTCAATGTGGGACTCTGCCTAACCTGGACTGGGATTTTATTCCAGAGTGAAGGGAGCCTCTGGGTTATGAATCTGTCCCTCCAGCATGCCCTATTTATTTCAGTGCTGAGGTTCAAGTCTCTCGAGCGCGTAGCTCGATGGGATTTGGATTTTTTGAGGTGCAGCATGTCCATTAATTCCGGGTTGGACATGGCTTTATACGTCAGGTACAGATCGCCTCTGAGCAGGCGGTATGCCACTGAGTAGAGCTGGAGTTTCTTTAACCGGGCAGCATATGGCATCTGTTTGAGCCCTTTGATCCTCTTGGTGAGGTACTTTTGGGGTCTTTCCAGTTGCTGCAGGTGTCTGGTAAGGTACATCCCAAAAGGGGCATTGCACTCTATTATGGGCCTGATGAGGGATGAGTAAAGAGGTGCGATGACCTCCCCTGATCTAGATGTGAATCCCTTCATGATTAGGTGGGCTATATAAAATGTTTTTCTAACCACTTTGGCCACGTGGTTGTCAAATGAGAGATTGCTATCAACTTGGGTCCCCAGGTCCCTAATGACTTCTTCTGTACTTAATGGATTACCAACTATGTGGTAATTTGTGGGCACTTTGTTTTTGCCAAAGGGGATGACTATACACTTTTTGGTGTTTAGCTTGAGGCCATGGCTCTGGCACCAGTTGTCTGTTTCTATGAGGCCCTTTTGGAGGATGCTTGTGTCGGCTGGAGAGTTGATTATGGCACCCAGTTTGCAGTCATCTGCGAACTTGGTCAGCCACAGTCCTTCTGTGTTGGCCTGTACCGCCAAGAAATATATACCGAACAAGAGAGGTCCCAGGACTGAGCCTTGTGGGACGCCACTTGTAACTGGTTTGGAGACTGACATGGCTCCAGCAATTCTAACCATGTGGGTTCTGTCCTTGAGCCAGTTTGCAACCCATCTAGTGACATAGGGGTTTATATTTAAGCTGGTGAGCTTATCTATAATGCCCGAGTGGGGTATTGTATCGAAGGCTTTTGCGAGGTCCAGGTAGGCTGTGTGGACCACCTTCCCTCGTCAATGGCCTTGGTGACTGTTTCAAAGAAATCGACCAGGTTTAAGAGGCAGGATCTGCCCTTAACAAAGCCAAACTGGGTAGGATCCAGTGTCTGTAGGTCCCCAATATCTTTATTTATGAGGTCCATGATGATCCTTTCCATAGCTTTGCAGACCAAGCTAGTCAGGCTTATGGGGCGATAGTTTCCAGGATCCGTTGAGGCACCACCTTTGTGGAGAGGGACCACTGTTGCTGTCGCCACTCTTTGGGTACATATCCTGTAGTAAGGCTAAGATTGAACAGTAGTTTTATGTTTGGGTTTAGCTCTTCTTGGAGTTCATGTAGGGCGTAGCCGGGACACCATCTGGTCCCATTGATGCTGTGTTTTTGCTTTGGAGGCGGCTCTTACCTGAGCATCTGAGATGTCAGGGGGCAGCACTCTGTTGGGATAGATATTTGCCCTTTTGGTGGGGAGGGGAGAAGTTTACACTGAACCTGTCAGCTAGGATGTTGGCAATGTCTGTGGGCTCGGTGTATTTTTTGTCATTTTGGACTAATTCTGAGCATATCTGGGAATTCCCACCCAGGTTCCTAACATAACTAAAGAAAGCCTTGTGATTATCCTTAGTGTCCTGTGCAATTTTTCTCTCGAAGCTGGCCTTAGACGATTTTATGAGTGCCCGTAGTTTTTTGCTAATACTGATCAGAGATGCCTTCCCTTTTTGGGATTTTGCTCTATCATGTAGTAGCTTCCTCCTTCTATTGTATAGTTTGTTTATGGCTGGGGTCCACCAGACAGGACGTCTGCCTTTGGAGGATTGGGTCTTGGTTTTATTTGGGATTCCATGATCCATGCATTCCTGAAGGTGTTCATAGAATGCGTTTATAAAGGATTCTGTGGTCTAGGCAGTATTTTCCACAGGCCCGGGGGCTTTGAAGGATTTTGCCTTGGTTTTGAGGCATGTGAAATTTGCTTTAGAGAAGTTTTTCACTGTGGTTTTCTGGGCAGGGGGTGGGGTCGGGATGTGAATATCCAGTGAGATTAGTTTATGGTCTGATCTTACCAGTGAGGGATACACTTCTGGTCTGGAGCATAGTGTCCCCATGTTGGTGATGATCAGGTCCAGTATGATTTCCCCTCTTGTGGGAGTGGTAACAAGTTGTTCCATAGCATTTGAGTTTATAAATTCTAGGAACCTTTGGGCTAGGGTGTTGGAGCTAGAGTAATGCTCCCAGTCTATGTTTGGGTAGTTGAAGTTGCCCAATATAATGGTGTTTGGAGAGACCTTCATATTTTCCAGTATTCTCAGGAAGGCCAAGTGGGGTTCCTGTGTTTGGGAGGGTGGTCTGTAGCAGGCTATAAACTGGAAGGCAGTTTTACCCACAGTTAGTTGCACATGGATAGTCTCTGATGCTTCGTGCTGTGCCACCAACCTGGAGGTGTGGGTATCTTTGACGAATATTGATACTTCCCCTCCTTTTGTGGTTTGGTCCAAGTTTTGGGGCCGAAAAGCATGGTATGAGGTATAACCTGGTAGTGCTGGGGTGCTCTCGGGAGCCTTGAACCAGGTTTCTGTTACTGCACAGATATCGATGTTCTCCATGCTAAGGAGAGTTTTGAGTGCGTGCATCTTGAGGTTTAGACTTCTGGCATTGAGTAGCATTACTCTTAGTTTCTTATCCCTTGTGATACCTATGGAGATGGGTTTGTCTTTTGAGCCTTGCCTAAAAAAGGCACTATGGGGTAGCAAGAGCCTTTGCCAATATCCGAAAGCCCAGGGGTGACAGGTGCAAGCCGTCCCTAGCGAAGCATCGTGGCTTGTCAAGCATGTCATCCCAGGCTGACAGGCATTGGATCCCCTTTGAATGACACCAACACTTAAGCCAATTGTTGAAATTGATCATCTTGTCTTCATATTGTGGCATCATTCTTGGTGAGGGTAAGATGCAACTCAAGGTCAGGGTCATACTGGCCTGGGCTACATGCTCAGAGAGCTCCTCTATGTCTCTTTTCATGTAGTCCAGGGAGGTACGTCTCTGGTCATTCACACCAGCATGGACAATGACTGAGTCATATTTGTACTTGCCTTGGAGTGACCTGAGTTCTTGTGTTATGTGGCGGATCCTAGCATCTGACAGGCAACTCACCGTGACCTTCTCCTTGTTCAGCCTGGTGAGCGGGACGTCAGTGTGCCTGACAATAGAGTCACCTATTACAAGTGTATCAGGTGTGCTGTTTAGCCTTAAGGGCTGTGACTGTTCGGCACACTGGCTTTGTGAGCTATGTGTTGCACGTGTTTTGTTTTGGGGTAGCGGTTGCTTGGGTGTCTGCTTTAGAGGTCTCTGCTGCTTAGGCAGATTTTTATTTAGAGCCTCAGTATGTTTTGTGTGTTTATGTGTTTGGTTTGTTGTCGTGGTAGGTCTATGTGAGACTGGAATTGTAGTGAGTGTGGTTTCCTTCTCCTCCTGACTGGTTACACCAGTACTGAATTGAGAGCTTAGCCTCCAGTTTGGCTATATGGTTGCATCTCTCACATGTGTTGGAATTTGTTGGGAGGAGGAGAAGGTTGTCTGTGTACATGAGGTAGTTGTAACATTACCTCAAGATTCCCAGATTCACCAGCTGGACCGGACAGGAGATTGACAACTGACCTTTAGACATGCTAGAATAGTATTGGGAATTCCTTTAGAATTGAAAAAAGGGCCAATGGGGAACAAGGTACTCAAGGGGAGTTTGTGAGGGTGTAGTGCTTTTAATTTTTAGATCTGACTTATATAATTGCTTTAGTGAGCAAGTGCCAGGTAACTTAAATGCAATCTGCTACAGGTAACTTAAATGCAAAAATGACAAACAGTAACTTTCTTTCAAGTGAAACAAGGAAATAAGTACAGTAAGCAATGCAGATATCACTAGGGATCCACAGAAGTGCTAAAAGGCCGTGTTTTAGGTGGAATTAGCGTTTCAGGGAAATAAACAAACAACAAGCATACAAATAAAGCTAGATTCAGCAGGCCTGGATCTAGTCTATGCTACAGCAAACAAGGTGCACCAATTTCAGTAAGAAACAGTTAGAATATGCAGGCACTATAAGCCTCTAACCAGAAATTCCCTGCTCAGAAGGTGGGTGGGTATCTTTGACGAATATTGATACTTCCCCTCCTTTTGTGGTTCGGTCCAAGTTTTGGGGCCGAAAAGCATGGTATGAGGTATAACCTGGTAGTGCTGGGGTGCTCTCGGGAGCCTTGAACCAGGTTTCTGTTACTGCACAGATATCGATGTTCTCCATGCTAAGGAGAGTTTTGAGTGCGTGCATCTTGAGGTTTAGACTTCTGGCATTGAGTAGCATTACTCTTAGTTTCTTATCCCTTGTGATACCTATGGAGATGGGTTTGTCTTTTGAGCCTTGCCTAAAAAAGGCACTATGGGGTAGCAAGAGCCTTTGCCAATATCCAGCCCAGGGGTGACAGGTGCAAGCCGTCCCTAGCGAAGCATCGTGGCTTGTCAAGCATGTCATCCCAGGCTGACAGGCATTGGATCCCCTTTGAATGACACCAACACTTAAGCCAATTGTTGAAATTGATCATCTTGTCTTCATATTGTGGCATCATTCTTGGTGAGGGTAAGATGCAACTCAAGGTCAGGGTCATACTGGCCTGGGCTACATGCTCAGAGAGCTCCTCTATGTCTCTTTTCATGTAGTCCAGGAGTGCGTCTCTGGTCATTCACACCAGCATGGACAATGACTGAGTCATATTTGTACTTGCCTTGGAGTGACCTGAGTTCTTGTGTTATGTGGCGGATCCTAGCATCTGACAGGCAACTCACCGTGACCTTCTCCTTGTTCAGCCTGGTGGCGGGGCGTCAGTGTGCCTGACAATAGAGTCACCTATTACAAGTGTATCAGGTGTGCTGTTTAGCCTTAAGGGCTGTGACTGTTGGCACACTGGCTTTGTGAGCTATGTGTTGCACGTGTTTTGTTTTGGGGTAGCGGTTGCTTGGGTGTCTGCTTTAGAGGTCTCTGCTGCTTAGGCAGATTTTTATTTAGAGCCTCCAGTATGTTTTGTGTGTTTATGTGTTTGGTTTGTTGTCGTGGTAGGTCTATGTGAGACTGGAATTGTAGTGAGTGTGGTTTCCTTCTCCTCCTGACTGGTTACACCAGTACTGAATTGAGAGAGCTTAGCCTCCAGTTTGGCTATATGGTTGCATCTCTCACATGTGTTGGAATTTGTTGGGAGGAGGAGAGGGTTGTCTGTGTACATGAGGCAGTTGTAACATTACCTCAAGATTCCCAGATTCACCAGCTGGACCGGAGAGGAGATTGACAACTGACCTTTAGACATGCTAGAATAGTATTGGGAATTCCTTTATAATTGAAAAAAAGGGCCAATGGGGAACAAGGTACTCAAGGGGAGTTTGTGAGGGTGTAGTGCTTTTAATTTTTTAGATCTGACTTATATAATTGCTTTAGTGAGCAAGTGCCAGGTAACTTAAATGCAATCTGCTACAGGTAACTTAAATGCAAAAATGACAAACAGTAACTTTCTTTCAAGTGAAACAAGGAAATAAGTACAGTAAGCAATGCAGATATCACTAGGGATCCACAGAAGTGCTAAAAGGCCGTGTTTTAGGTGGAATTAGCGTTTCAGGGAAATAAACAAACAACAAGCATACAAATAAAGCTAGATTCAGCAGGCCTGGATCTAGTCTATGCTACAGCAAACAAGGTGCACCAATTTCAGTAAGAAACAGTTAGAATATGCAGGCACTATAAGCCTCTAACCAGAAATTCCCTGCTCAGAAGGGCAGAGTCCAGCCTCTCCTCCCACAAGAGTGCAGACCGCAATCCTTCTTAGCGTAAAATAACTGGCCTGAAGCCCAAGTGCTTAAACCAGAACTAATACACTTTTAGAATAACAGACACTGAGCTCTCAATCAGCAGTTCCCAACTTAGAAGGATGTAAGCTACCTGTCCTGTCACCACAGTGCAGGCCACAAACCTTCTAATGTAAAACAACTGGTCTGAAGCCCAAGTGCTTAATCCAAAAGACTTAGAAATGATAGCTACACTTTAATCAAGTTACTACCAGCAGTAATAAATACAACTGAATACTTTAAAGAATGCCTGGATTAGTGCTCAAGTTATACAAACAAAGCTAGATTCAGCAGGCCTGGATCTAGTCTATGCTACAGCAAACGAGGTGTACCAATTTCAGTAAGAAGCAGTTCAAATATGCAGGCACTATAAGCTTTAACCAGAAATTCCCAGCTCAGAAGGACAGAGTCCAGCCTCTCCTCCCACAAGAGTGCAGAACACAAACCCTCTTAATGTAAAATAACTGGCCTCAAGCCCAAGTGCTTAAACCAGAATTAATACACTTTTAGAATAACAGACACTGAGCCCTCAATCAGCAGTTCCCAACTTAGAAGGATGTAAGCTACCTGTTCTGCCACTACAGTGCAGACCACAAACCTTCCTAATGTAAAACTGGTCTGAAGCCCAGGTGCTTAAACTAAAAGGCTTACAATGAGTTACACCAAGCAGTAATAAATACAACTGAGTACTTTTAAGATGATGCAAAAGCAAAATAAAGTAGGAAAAAACACAAATACAGTAAAAGCAGATACATTTTTTTTTTTTTTTTTTTTTTTTTTTTTGGAAAGAGAGAAAGGAGTAGCAGAAACTAAGCTGATTGGCCTTCTCAAATGCTCTCCCTATACTGGGTAGAATGAGGTAATGACACTAGACTGGGAGGAGGGTCCCAGATCAAATTTACACTAGGGGCGGGCAACTGCAAAGCCACCAACTATAAAAACACTATACCAACAGGGAGGGAGGGTGGGAAACAAACAGCAGAAATGTTACTCACAGCTGAAAAGCAGCAGTGAGCCTTTAAATGAAAGTTTTAAACAGCTAAAGGAGCCACTAGAAAAAAGAGTTTAACTGCAACAAGTTATCATAAACAAACAACCCAACAGATGCTTAATAAGAGTGGACAATTTCCAGTTAATACCTCACACACAGTGAAACTAGCTAGAAAAAATACACAGTACACAAAGTGCTATAAACAACAAAGGAATAAAGAACAAAATAAACAAAAAACAGGATACTTAATGTTATATATTGTAGCTCCGAGTTTGCTGAGTGTCCTTCCTTCATTAGCTCACTGTAAAATGGCTGAACACTTACAACTGAGCTTCTTAGGTAACAGAAAGTTGAAACCTGAGACAGCTTTTAAGAAAGAAATCTCAAAAGAACCAATGAGGTGCTTAGTCTAAGCTGTAGTCCAGGAGACCTCAGTCAGCCAATGACCTCAAACAATTCTCTCTCACTGAAATGCCTGATGGCTTTGGCTAAAACAAGATGTCTCTGAATTATGTGCTCAGACACACAGCCTCCACAAACACTAGGCCCAAATACAAGCCTGAATATGGAAATGCTACAAATATCCCCACTACTTAGAACAAACTGCAGAAATGTTACTCACAGCTGAAAAGCAGCAGTGAGCCTTTAAATGAAAGTTTTAAACAGCTAAAGGGGACTGAAATCAATTATTTAAAGTAGCAACACCTGTAAATTCAATCAAACATCACTCCAGTAGCTTACAAACAACTAGTAAAGATATCATTTTGAGTGAACATTCATTTAAGCAGGCACCTTTAGAAATGACTGGCTTGAACAGTTGTAATAATTACCAAAACAGAAATGCTACTGATTGCCAATATATCTCTCACACCAAATCAAAGTGCACCTAATGCATACCCACCTTTAAGTGGGTTTATATTATAACATCAAAATCTACAAAGATCGAATGTTATAATATCGCACCCTAAACACCGAAATCCGAAAACATCGAACAGTCAGAATAACGAATTTTTTCCCAGGGAAAAAATTTGCTATTCCGAGAAACATACATACAACACAAACACACACAAAAAACAGCAATCCACACACATACACTTAAAATCCTACACCTAAACCTAAAAGAAACTTTACATACACTACTAGCTATACACTTACCTTAACCCAACCCTAATCCTAAGGTCCGTCACTATCGCACACTCACCTCACCCGCGCCCTAACCCTAACTCACCTAACCCGCCCCTAACCTACACACAACCACACACTTACCTGACCTGTGCCCTAACCCTAACTCACGTAACCCACTCCCTAACCCTAACCTACACACAATCTGACACTTACCTGACCCGTGCCCTAACCCTAACATCCACACAACCGCACACTTACCTGACCCGCTCCCTAACCCTAACCTACACACAATCGTACACTTACCTGAACCCGACCCATAGCGTTCCAACATATCGAATGCTGAAAACAGTGAAGCCACAGCAAGGGCCCACCGAATTCTTTCCCTGGGAAAGAATTTGGTGTTCTGCACCTTCGCTGTTTTCAGCGTTCGACATTACGGGGTCAATATTATAAAATTCGATCTTTGTAGATCTTGATGTTATAATATAGACCCCCTTTAAGTACCTTTTGCACCATATGTAATTAATGAGATTCATTAAAATTAATTGTTTTTGGAGTCCCATTTGCAAACCTCTGTGTAAAGTGGCTTCATGCACTGCAACACACAGGTGTACTGTGTAAACACCCAACAGGTATCAATAAACTGTACCATGTGTGGCACATGCCCATTATCTCCCAATGATCTGATAGCATGACATCAGCACCACCTTCAAATATTGATTTTGATACATTTACATATCAGACCATTGCTAACTATGAACTGAGTGGTACCTCAATGAGCATTTCTCTGTGTTCATATTTTTCAGACTTTTTTCCATTTGTGGATCATGATGGCTACTTTGATGATGATGAGACATATGCATGTGCCCAACTGGACCGATGAGAAGATGACCCAGATGTTGATTGTGTATGCCAGATTGGAGCAGCGAATAAGAGCCAGACCTGTGAACTTCACCATAATAGATATATGGAACTGGTTCGCAAGTGAACACCAAAGATGGACAGGGATCTACAGTACTGGAGTACAGGTTCACCACCATTATGATGACCTGCATCGGAGAGACATGGAGGAGCTTAGAAGGAGGTTCACCGAAGTGCAGAGGCAGCCTGCTGATCCATACAGTAAGTGTGACTACCCTACTTATACATGAGCATTCCTATGGAATTTAGAGATATATATGTCCCACGTATATCAGCTAGATGGTTTTATATAACCATTTAACAGCTGCTGTGACAATTAGCTCATGGAGATAATTAAGTGGACATGGTAATTGCTGTTCTTATAACTGTGTGTTAAATTCCTATGCTGTTAATTTATTTAATAATGTTTATAATATCCATAATTATGACCTTTGTAGCTGTACATATGTTTTACAACATCTAATGACATAATTTCACATAGCCACTGTCCTCGTCCATCACTGAAGCCTATAGTGCCTAGGCCGCAGATGATTGCACACTTCATAGTTTTCCATTATAGTACAAAAGTATTACCTATTGCACAGTTATACATTGGAATAAAAACTCATACATAACTTCTTGAATTAATTACTTCTAAGAAAGTAAACAGTCACATTTATGTATGCCAAAAAGGAATACATGTCCAACTACTAACACATATGTTATCATTTATGTGTTGATAGCTGTTATTTCTTTACAATAAAATGTTCCAGTAATTGTTTGCAGTTTCTGTATTCATCATCTCTTTGCAGGAATTTGAATAAACACCTGCAGTGCCTGTTTGCTAAAATGAAACCCCTGGTGCATGTTAGCTTGGCCTATAAGGAAACCAGCTAATATGCTTATATTTTAGCATGCTGTGGGTTGCAATCCACACAGGGGAAACATATCTGTAATTGTTATTCTTGGTTTACTTCACAAATAGCATTCCTTTGAAGAAGTATATTCCAGTAATTGATATTAATATTTATGTTGTGCATGGTTATGAATAACTGAGTTAGTCACCGAATACCTACAAATATGCCCATAATCCATAACTATCTGCTAACATTAACTTTCTAACAACAGGGTTTGTAGAGCAGTACCTGTTTTTTTGAATAAGGATGTTTGTGGGCTGTTAGCTTGGCGTGTAAGGAAGCAAGCCAGCATACCTACATTTTGGCATACTGTAGGTTGCAATCCATATAGGGGACATATATCTGAAACTGTTGTCTTGATTTAATTCACCTATAGCATTTCTTTAGAGAAGCATATTCTACTTATTGACATGATCGTAAATTTTGAGTACAGTTACGAATAACTCAGTTATTCATCAAATTCCTATGAACATATTCATAATCCATAATGGTCCATTAACACCAGCTTTTTAACAGCAGGGTCAGTAAAGCTTGTTACAGCCTGTTATATGTCTGACCAGTGCTTTTGTTAATATTGTATACCATGTAAAAGTGCTATCTAGTTCAGTTTTATAATTAGGTTCTACATTCAGTTTAAGAACACCATCATGTAATGCGCACTTTGCCAAGGAATATCATGGTTCTCACACATACCCTACAGTTCCCTTATGTACAGCAACTTGTGTGGTTCTGTTCACAGAAGCTCTATAATACATGGCACTATCCCAGTGTCTGAGGAGTGAATGATTTCTACTACTGTTAATGTTTCTGAACACAGTGCCAACAGGAATGAAGTTTTTCAAACTGTTTACCTAGATGACCAGCACATGTTTACACTTTGAAATCTTAATCTGGGATCCATATTAGGAGACCATCTGCCATCCAGGCGATGTCATAAAATAAAATCTTTCTGCTGCAGTCAGACCATGGATTTTAAGTCAAGATGGAGTAGCTAGGCAGGTAGCTCTGAAGGTTAGTTTGAATGTACAATATAATTGGAGGTTTGAAGCTCATGTTCTTCAACCTGTGTTCAAAGATGTTAAAGCCTGGATATAACACTGAAAATGTGTGGTGATTATCTAATATTCTTCATGAACAAATTGCTTAGAAACTGTTCTGAGCAATACATGTGACTGTTATTTGCTGAACACATCATTTATAGTTTGTCTTTTCTGTTTTCAGGTGAGAAAGATCAGACCAGGAACTGAGTTCTCTGCATTGAGTGGGTGCACAGGATTGAGGATCAGCAGATGGAGAGAGGTATATTGATTACTTTTACTGTTTTATAAAATGAAATGCATCTGATACTGTTTAAGGACTGTGATTTAAATTCAAAAATGTTGAATCATCCTGCAAGATTAAGCCATGTGTTCAGCAGTATTTGAATTGTACTCCACAACCTAAATAATATTTGGGTTGGTACATCTTTCACACATGTTGTGAGGCGGATGTTTTGCATAAAAGTTTTAGAACTTTGATTGCTGCATTGTATGTGTGGCTATATTTTCCAGCAGCTGTTTTGTTGTGCCTATTTGAGGATTGAACGAGTGAATGTTTTCTCACTGTTTGTACTGCCATTTAAAGACTGTGGTACGTCCTTCAGTTCAACATTGGTATTGGATCTACCTACAACACTTTGGGTATTTTTTTAAACACAGTTATAGCCTAGGTTTACTGACATTTGTGCAGATAGACATTTCTTTGTAGCAGTTCCTAATCAGCAAACATCATCATTTTGCAGGATGCTGATTGGTACTTATTGTAGGTATATAATGCATACATTTTAACACATACAATACTGTTTATTTACTTAGTTACTGACATTTGATTACGGGGAAAGTCAGACTGGGTAGAAGCCCATTTTCAGCAGAGTCCTTTGGAGAAATGCTCCAAATTATTACAAAACATTTTAAGAACAATACTTTTACAATCTTCAAAAATAAAGCAGAAACATCTGCAGTTTAAATAGTTATAACAAATTAGACATAACATGAAAATATTAAGAATTGATACAAGTTATATGACAATCATTTACTATTTAGAGAAATTTTAGACAGTTTGTAGAGAAATTAAACTAAGTTAGTCTAATGAAAACAGAAGTTGCAATGTGAAGTGTGGGAAAAACAGGCTTATGGTAATTTTAGAGAGATAGTCAAGAAAGAGAATTTGATAGAGGTAAGGAAGTAAGTGAAGAAGGGAGAGTAAGGAGGTATAAGGAATGAAAAGATACCTGTTTACATGTTAAAATATAGTTTATCCTGGTTTTGAGCAAGAACAGAGCCATATTTTAGCTAAGAAGTCTTTCAGAGTGGTTTTGAAAGATGAAAGGGAGGGTATTGACCTGTTGGATACAGGTAAGGAGTTGTGGGCCTTAGCAACCCTGTACGAGTACAGACAAAGCCCAGCAGATTTGCTAGGTGTATAGACAGACAGTTGTTTTTGTCACTGGATCACAATGACAGACTTGAAATATAGTTGTGTTGAATGTTTTTAGTGCTGGACAGGCAAATGGATGTTGGATAATTTTATAGGTGGTAAGAAGCTGTGTATATATTAGTTGATGAGACAGTTCTAACCAATTTAGGCGTTTTATGGCTTTACATTGGTGGGTTCTGAAGGGGGTATTGCTGCAAATTTAGAAACTTTCTTATACCATTGTTCAGTTTTTAATTATTGTGAAACCTGGAGGTTAGTAGGGATGGGAGCTCCATAAAGAAGTGTGAGAAGAAGGTAAGTAATTGCAAGTGTAGTTTTAGTTGCAACAGTGAGGAAGTTTTTGACTCTGTAAAGCATCCCTAGTTTTTGATGAGTTTTTCTTATGCAGAACATATATTGTACTGTCTTATGTCACAAGATGCGGCAAATGAACATATAAAAACATTTGTTACTGTTGTATTTATTATATTGATGTGTATTCAGCCAATTATGCTGCCTGGCTCAGATGTTTGTCATATGGCTTGTCTATTGCTCACAATATTGTCATATCATGTTCTGCTAATTTTAACAATGATACTTGGTGGCTTTTTATATAAATCATTACATGCAGACAGTACAATGTCTAGATTTGAGCATTCATATATTTTTACAATGCCAATGACCTAGGTATGTGTCTCTAAGCCTATACATGTTTTCACAAAATAATACTAACATCCTGTCTAAGAACAGAAGGCCAGGCATTTATAAGACACCTCTGTCCATTATGTACGTTTGTTAGTCCCTGTGTAAATTTTCATTATTGTCGTATTAAGTTCTGCTGTGATCATAATGGGAATGCTCTGTATGATAGACGTTTGCTTTTCTCTTTTATATTTTGCAATTAATCTTGACAGAACATGGGACCCATGGACATTCTCCTCTCAAATGTCAATGACTGCATGCTAGGCTACTGCCAGAGTCATGACGGTGATGACAATGATGATGAAAGGAAGCTGGACCTGCCCCTGCCCAAGCCATCATGCCTACTGTCTGGGGGAGACGATGTCATGACTGGAATTGAGATGATTATTGGGAAAAGATCTGGAAAGACATGAAGGGGACTTTCTTTCAGGATATGGGGCTATACACAATGTGTTGATGCAGATAGCTCATGAGGTCATTTGAGAGTATCAGCACCATCATCCTGGTTCCACTGGTCCATAAGTATCATCTATGTGCTCCACTTGTGTTATGCTGCCAACCTGATTATTATATAATAATCTTAAGCAAAGAGGAAATAGAACACATTTAGGAAATTATGTGGTTGTGTCTGTAAAGATAATTCAACCCCTGTGAAATGAAACAATGCAGCTGACAACTTTGGAATTCTGGATGCAAGTATTCAGCAATCTGAGGATTCAGAATGTTTAGATGGAAACAAAAAAAAAAAAGAAAGAAAGGAAAAAGTTCACAACCAATAACAAGGAAGAAAAATAAACTGATACATGTCTGTAAAGTAAAGAGAATATGTACTAAAAAGGACACTGCTTTGTTACATAACACACACATTACAGGGAATGATATATATATATTTTTTATCAGAAAACCTTCAGTCTACATAAAAAGGCATCATTTCTCCCATTTCTTCAAAAGGGAAGGTAGGACAGAGAGACAAGGGGCAGGTGGAGTTGAAGAAATCAATATTGAATGTGGAAGGACTGAAGAACATTACTGGAAGAAAAAAGAAGATAAAGACTGATGTTGGCTACATGGCTCAAGCTGTGGATGTACAAAGCCAGATGGATGAGAACTTTATGCTTGCAAATTTAATGCGTAATGAAAACAGTGGGATTAATAAGACTAATGGTGATGAAGATCATTCCTTTGTAACAACTGATAGAGCAGATATTACTGTATTAGAAGTCAAAGATTCTTCAGATCTGGTCAGAAAAAATATTCTTGTAATTGGAAATTCTATTATTAGAGGAACTGATACTTACATTTGTAGAGAAGATAATGAACATTGAATAGTGTTATGCTTGCCAGGAGCAAAAGCAGACGATGTGAGACAAGCCTTGGAATGCCTTAATACAAGGAAGTATGGATCTGTTTTTATTCATACTGGTACAAATGATCTCATTTGCAAGTACTGTCTGACTGTTAGTAGGGAAGTTACAAACCTCTTAGATAGTATACCTTGTACTCGTGTTAGGATGTATTTTTCACAAATCACATATAGCAAGGATAGTCAGGTCACCATGAATAAAAAGATTTTTTAGGTAAATATCAACATGGAAAAAATGTCCCATTGTAAAAAATGTCAATGTGTAGAGCATCTAAGCCCAGTTTTGGGCACACATATGTTCAGACTGGATGGGTTGCATTTGTCAAGATCAGGGAAGATAATTTTTCAGCAGATATTTTGTAATATTTGATAAACACTAGGCAGGATGTTTCCCAGGTTGAATATGTAACCATTCAGAGAGAGCAACATTTGATGCATCTCTGATGGTTGTTAATGTTAGGCGATTAATAATAAAAGTTTTTTTCAATTGGAAAATTTGGTACATTTCCAAAAAATTGATGTTGTTAATGTTTGTGAAACATGGTTAAAGAACAATGACTGGAAACCAGATCTGTGAGGGTGTGATGTCCCCACACTGGGCCAGTAATCAAGGAGCCTGAATCCTCACTACTGACACTGGAGAGGGATGTTCACTTGGAATACAAAAGGATACACTCAGTATTTCCAGATGCAGACCTTTCTGCATCAAGCATAATTTTCCTTTACAGCACACAGGATCACACTCAACCTGGGATCTGAATTTCTCTATATCAGTCTCCCTCCAGGTCCTCAAAACCACTTCCCACTGGTACAGCTGTAGGGTTAGGTCTTCAGCCAAGTGTTCAAGCCAAGTCCTCCAGCACCCTCTCTGTGAAACAAGTGATTTGTGACCCTGCCCCAAGTAGCTGACATACACACTTTTTGAGATTTAATTGTCACACACACACAAACACAGACAGACACACACACACACACACACACACACACACACACACACACACACACACACACACACACACACACACACACACCTGGGAAAGGCTGGCACAGATTACCTGCTCTACCAACATTGCTCAGATTATAAGGTAGATATCACTACCACCAGACACTCCACAATCAGTTACTCTAAGGCCCTTAACAAAGGGTGTCCAATTATGCTTTGTAATATTAATACTAATACAAATGGTAGCAGTTGACCAAGACAGCTAGGACTTTAGGAGTGGACCACACCATGTCACCAAATAAATATAAGCACTCTCAAAGGTTAAATACTTTCTAAAAGGACCAGCCACAATAAAAGTTTTAAATATATTTAATAATAAATAATAAATGAGAATGAAATTCTGAATATATATTTACAGTAAACCATGGAGTTCAAATCACAGGAAATATTAAAAATAGCATTGTTGGATAGACACAGACAAATAAAGAAAAACAATACCTAAACTAAGCTTCACTATATTTTCTGACTGAATCTAGGAGAATTACTATTCCCTACTTACTTAATAGACAAGACAGATGATGTGGTGAAAGGTCCTTCTTGTTGTCAGGGCCAAAGACAGAATACTCAATACTCAGAGATTTCTCTTTGTTATATCTAACATTTCCAAGATGGCTGGCAGGATGACCTCATCTGTTCATCTGACTCTAGGTTCTCACACTATTCACCTTTGAAACAGGGTGTTAGCACAGATGTGATAATATGCATATCTAAAGTTTTGTTAATATTTATGGCAGTGCCTGGGTCTTCCCCTCTTTTTACTGAGCTAATAAACAAAGGCTTCTTCCACACATGCCATCTCTGGTCCTTTTCAGAGCTGTAAAATAAGCACTTCCATGGCCCAAAAGGTGGTCCAATTAATAGTATTTTTCCTTAAAGTAAGAAGTAAGTTTGCTGTTTAACCCCTTCTCTTCCAGTGCCCTTTGTTAATATATATAGATGCATACAGTCTCACATGTATATTCCTTCTCTGTCCAGCAGAACCCACTATTGATACATTTTTAACACTAGCAGTACATTTTGATTTTCAAATGACATACAGTTCTAATACAGTTATAAAATAAGCATTTGTGCAAATCAATTTGATATTCAAATGTAATAGAGTTGTAATATATTTATAACACAAGCATCTTGTATAAATCAGTTTGATATTCAAAGAACATATAATTCTTTACAGAGCTCCAGCTGGCTATGCTGACACTAGTCCATATCATCACACCTTTTCCCCCTTCAAAGACTTAAGTTAGTTTGTCAAGTGTCCCTTGAGAAACATGACTTGAGAAGAATGAGCCTGTCTGGGATTACCTTACCCCCATACCCTGTCTTGAGATTCTATCTGCCTTGGCATTGCTGACCCCACTACAGTGCTGCACTGTTCCACCATAATAACTTGGGATTTTTGCTGGCTGGCTCAGTGTTGCCATAGATCCCCTCAGGCTCCTTCTGCCTCCTACTGCAAATAGTTAGCATAAGGGCCTCCCTATCATGATAAAGGCTTCATCATGTTAACATGGTGCAATTTGCACCTCTGCCTCCTGCCTAACAGTCCTACCATGTATTTAACATCAATGTTCTTCCTTACCACTTTAAGGGTCCCTCCCAAGCTGCCTGCAGCTTATTGTGTCTGACAGGAATGAACACCATAACCTGTTTTCCCAGAGTGTACTCTCTGGCTTGAGCATGTCTGTCATACCAGACCTTTTTCTGGTGTTGGGCTCCTTCCAGATTCTCCTGGACCAAACCCTTGAGCTCCCTAAGCCTTGTCCTTAGGTTTAGGACATATGCCACAACAGACTCCTTGTAGGATTCACACTTACCCTCCCACACATCATGAATCAAATCAAAATGTCCCCTCACTCTATGACCATACAGCAACTCAAAGAGTGAAAAACCTGTCAATTCCTGGGGTTGTAAGTAGTAAGGTCTGTAAGCAAATAGCAGATGGGGAAAATATCTGTCCCACTCTCTCTTAAACTGGTTTGCAAATGCCAGTAGCATGGACTTTAGTGTAAAGTTTATCCTCTCCACAAGACCATTAGTCTGGGGTTGGTAGGGTGTGGTCTTTAGGTGTTTCAACCCACCGTGCTTTCACAGACAAGCCAGCAGGTCTGACATGAAATTGGCACCTCTGTCAGTCAGGATTTATTTTGGGAAACTTACCCTGGTGAAAATATCCAGCAAAGCATGTGCCACCTTTTCTGCTACAAAGGAGGACAAAGACACTGCCTTGGGGTATCTAGTAGCATAATATACTACCAGCAGGATATACTTTTTCCCTGTAGAACTTGGGGTACTCAAAGGCCCCACAATATCCATAGCTACACTCTGAAATGGCTCCTCAATCATAGGCAAAGGCATAAAAGGAGCTTTGACCTTGTCTCCTGCCTTGCCTACTTTTTGACACTGCTCACAGGCTCTGCAGTACCCTGTTACATCCCTGGCAATCCCAGGCTAATAAAAGTTCTGCATAATATGTATCTTGGTATGCGTTATGCCCATATGACCTGCAAAGGGAATGTCATGGGCTATGGCTAGAAGTGCCAGATGGTAGCCTCTTTGCACTACCATCTACTGCATTACCCATTACCTCACCTTCTAACCCTCCCTCAGGGGTCCACTCTCCATACAGAAACCCTTTGTTCCAATATACAGACTCCCCTTTTCCTTAAGAATCAGGTGCCACTTTAGCTACCTCCCTCAAGCCTTGTAATATAGGGTCTGAGAGCTGAGCCTGTCACAACTCTATCTTTGTGACTTTTCCCAGCTCCCTTTCCACAGGAAGTCTGGTATCTTCTGAAAGTGGTGCCTCATTGTCAGCCAAGATACTACCACTCACCTCTACCCTTGCAGTCACCCTGTCCAAGGGAACATCAGTACCCACCATCAGCTTTGGCTCATCTTCAGGCTCACTGATACAGGGTAGCTCCCTCACTGAAATAGCCACATCACCAGCTTCAAGGGAGTGGTCTGTCTTGGTCTCCCCCAGGCTACCAGACCCACATGTCTGTCTCCAGGCCTGACTGTGTGTCACTGCATGTACAAAAGGTACTGCATAATGAAAATCATTCCCTATCAAGACATCTGCAGGGATATCTTCAAACACACCTACTTGCTTGCTCGCTTCCTTTTCTACCATCCCAGTCAAGTTGAACCCTGGTCAAAGGCATTTGGCATAGGAACCCTCCTAAAGCTCTTTCTGGAGTGGACTGCCCAAGCAAGTATAGCTCCTCTCTAACCATTGCAGGCTTCACAGTGGTTATATCAGAGGCTGTGTCTCTCTTAGGGGTGGCCTGTTTTCTACCCAGATAGGATACAAACTCTGGTGGTAGTTTGGAATGTCTATTGTCTCCAGACAACTTACCATTGTCATTCTGTTATCACTTCTTGCTGACTCCCCCACCTTTTGTTCCCCACCTTGCCTTTGTGGACATCTGTTTGCTACATGAACCCACTGGTTACATTTAAAACATCTGAACCTAGGCCTTGGCTGTGTAACTGAACTAGTGGCTTCCCCAATTACTGGCGGACTCTGTAGGGGCAGTTTCCACCACCAACCAGGCATATCCATATATCCATGTGCAGCACTGAGTATCCCTTTACTTTCCTGTGCAGTGATGCCTTGCTTGCTAAGTAGAGATCCCCCTTTTTCCTCAACTCATTTGTAGAGTTGCACTCTCAGAATGCCTACCAGATTCTTATGTCCTCAGGCAAAGTACTAAGGGATTCTTCCATCAAAAAAGGTCTGTCAGCCCCTCAAAAGTGGTGACCTGACACCCACTCACCCACCTATGAAACTAATTGCTTAATTCAGCAATATAATCACATACACTTTCATCTGCCTTGCATCTATATTCACAAAACTTTTTTTTCTGTAAGTTTCAAGTGTTAACTTAAAACAGTCCAGTAAACCTTTTTTCCTTGTATCATAGATTAAGCAATCAGTGTCAGACAATTTAGAAACAGCATTTATAGCTTTACCATGTAGTAAGAGGGTCAGGAACCATACCCAGAGTCCTTGGTCAACATTATGCTGTTTACATACTGCTTCAAATATATGAATAAAACTATCACAATTATCACCCTCTGTAAATTTTGAAAGAAATGTACTGACCTTTGTTCCTTCTGGGATTCAGTTATTTCATTCCCCATTACCTCCATGACCCTGGCGAACAGTCAGCATCTTCCTCTCATGTTGACTCTGCTTCTCATTTTCTTCAGCCTCCAAATTTCAGAGTTTCTCTGCTGATTTTAATTCCATCTATTTTTCCTTTTCTTCAGCCTCCAAACACTGCAGTCTCTCTGCTGAATCTAATTCCAAATGTGTGGCCTCCATTTCAAGTCGGCTTAACTCCAGATGGAATTTTTTTTAAGTTCTGTAAGGAAAAGTTGAACTGTCCTGTTTCTGAGTGCTGTAAATTCCCATCACCAGACTGATTATCCTCCTGGATGCTGTCTGAGCTGTGACTAAGGCTAAAATCATTTCTTGTTTAGTCAGGTTGGCATACACCAGTTCTTTGGCTTTGCACACCTTGATCAACTGTTTCTTTGTCAGCTTGCCATAATCCTCTGCTGACATCTTTGCCTGCTCTCCCTGACTACTAAACTAACAAAAAGTAAATAAATAAAACTATTGTGATATGAAACTCTGAATGTTCAACTTATGGCTGCTTGAGAGCACACCTTTAGTGACAACTGCTTACAAGCTACAGATGTTCAGTATCCCACCACTGCCACCAAATATGTGACAATCCCACCACTGCTCACCAATATGTGACATCCCCACACTAGGCCAGTAATCAAGGAGCCTGAATCTCACCTCCAAGGAAATTATTCACAAAATATGTTCTGGAAGAACAATTGCTTCAGATTGTAAAGAAAAGAAAAACAACCAGGGACCAGGGAACGAAACATACTAGACATTGTTTGTGTTCCTAAAGAAATTACTCTTACTTCAAGTCAAGTTTTAAAAGAGAAATTGTTTGAGTGCAAAAAATAAAAAAAAATGTTTAATATCAGGATATAGGCATACAATGTCAGGGGAATATATTTCCATAAGAACATGATGCCTGATTAAGGTGAGAGACAAAAAGTAAAAGAAATGGAAGAGTGGTCAAACTGCAACTTTGAAAAGTGAAATAAACAACCTTGACAACCAGTTTAAGCATAGTGTGAAACAAGATAAAAAATGTTGAAGAAAATGTATATAAAGGTATTGAACATAACAGGAAGCCTTTTTATAGATGCATAAGATGTGAAGGATTAAAGGCACACAAATTGATAACTCTGTGTAGATTGTAAAATTTATTCTCAGATACAACAGATTGTAGATATATTTACAAAATCTTATACAAAACAGTTTGGCTCCACAAAGTGCATGAAAAGTTATAGTGACATCCAGTTAACCCTAGACACTGTAATCAAATTAGATTATATTGAAAAAAAAGTCATAAAATGGATCCAAAGAAAGCACAGGGAGGAGACAAAATTTGTAATAATGACCTGAGAACACGTCAGCAAAAACTTATAGTACCATTATATCTATGATTTACTAGGTCATATAACTATGGGGAGATTCCTCAAGATTGGAGATATGCACTTATTAAAACTGTCTTTAAGGGAAAGGGGAGTAGGACAAACCCAGTATCATATAGACCCTTAAGTCTACTTTCCTGTAGGTGAAATATAATGGAGAAATTAATATTGGATAAGTTATCAGAACTGTATAGGTTGGAACTTGAAACTATGTATCAGCATGCATATGTTGAAAATAGATCTATTACCACCTGTAAAATGATGTATAACAGAATAACAGCTATGAATGAAAAATTGTGTTGTGACGTAATTTATATAGATTTAACTTCAAATCAATAAGTTAGAACAACTAGGTATCGATGTATTCTTGATAAGATCATTAGCTGTATGGCTTACAAATAGGATGTGGCAAGTATCATACAGAAATTGGACAGGTGAGATTCTTGTCACAATCAGGGTGTCCCACAGGGCTCTGTCCTAGGCTCTTATTTGTTTAGATTGTATCTTTCAGACCTAATTTTTTCATCTGAGGTGTTCTACAGTCTATATGCAGATTACCTGAAACTGGGTAAACCAATTACATGTGTTACAGATAAGGCACGTCTGCAAAACAACTTCACTAAATTGACCATTTGGGCACAGGAGAATAATATGCTGATAAATACATCAGTATGAGATTTGGGAGAAATAAATTGAAAGGTGACTATTTAATACAACATTCAAGTACCTGGATATATGGGTAGGTCCAGCTTTGAGTTTTTCTAATCATATCAACTAATTGGTTAATGATAGTTATAGAACTATAGGTTTTATAAAAAGATTTATAAAGTCTAGGAAATCAGAAATGATGAAGTCATTTATTTGTTAGTTACATTAGACCCAAACTTGAGTATGGAATAAAAATATGGAAACCTTGTAAGAAAACAAGCATGAGTAAACTGGAAAGAGTTATAGTAGAAATATACCAAGGGCATCCATGGATGCAAAAATGTATGAAAGACTAAAATACCTGAACTTGTAAAGTGTTTCTTATAGATATCAAAGAGGATATCATATTCAGGTGTATAGGACATTTAAAGACAACTACCTCTGGGAATGTTTGGGGTCATCAAAAAGTACTAGAGAATCATCAGACAGCCTATGTAGAAGAACAATGCTCTTACTTAAGAGTGAATCTGCAAGCTGCCCTAAATTTATAGACCAATAACGTGCCTTCTGATGACACATAAACTATACACTGGAATTGATGCTGACAGATTTTATAGTCATTTAAAAGAAAACTCAATCATGGCAATAGAACAAAAAGGGCAATAAAAGAAAGTCATATGGAACAAAGGATCATTTGATGCTAAATAAAGTCATAGTGGAGAACTGCAAAAAGGGGAAGAATCTAAGTGTGGCATAGGTTGACTACAAAACAGCATCTGACAGTATCCCACATTCATGGATTAAAGAGTGCTTAAAAATGTACAAGATATATCCTATATTGACCGATTGCATCACAGTAATGATGAAACAGTGGCAGATCACTTTGCAATTAAACCATGATAAAGGACAAATTGTTATTACAGGGATAAAAATTCAAAGGGGGATATTCCAGGGTGACTCTGTCATCGCTGCTATTCTGTCTTGCCCTTAACCCATTAAGCTGTCTACTTAACAGATCAGGCCATGGCTATAATTTGGCTCCTAGAAAACAACAAAGTGTAAAGACTTTTCATCTTCTCTTTGTCAATGATTTAAAACTGTATAGCTCATTAAATAAGGAACTGAAAGCACAACTGTGAGTAGTCAAAACTTTTTCCAGATGATATAAGGATGTCATTTGGTCTTGATAAATGTGCAAGAGCAATCTTTAAAGCAGGAAACTGGAGCACCAAGAAAACATCAGTTTGGGACAACAATGTAATATCAAAGAACTTGACCAAGATGGGGTGTATAATTAGGTGAGTCTTTATGAAGGATCAGCAATAAAAGATGAACAAATACAAATAAAGCTCAGTAAGGAATATTTAAGAAGACTTACATTAATCCTGAAAACAGCATTGAACAGCAATGACATCTAGGAACAAAATTCAAGCTATAAGCCAATTTGCTTTTCCTGTCCTAATTTATAGTTTTAGAGTGATTGACTGGCCCCAAAAGGTGCTGGATAGATTAGCTAGGAAAACAAGAAGGATGCTTCATGCTCATCAAATCATTTATAAAAAAACAGTACATACCAAGATTATATGTATCCCGTTCTGAAGGAGGTATGGGCCTCCTTGAAATTGATTACATGTATAAATCTGAAATCGTGGGACTGCACACATATCTGTTGACCTGACAAGACCCAAATGTAGTGAAAGTTTTGAAACATGAGAAGAATAAGTCTAAGATGACTTCCCTGCTTAGTCTAGCAGAAGCATATCGGCGTCAAGCGGGAATGGAAATCAAACCAGAAGTAGATAAAAATCTGGCAGCAAATGAATGTGCCAAAAACCAAAAGAAAGAATATAAGATGAAGGATCAGATGAAAAGGCAAGAAATGTGGAAAATGCATAAATATAATTGCAAGTATAGAAAATTCCTGGAAGAACTCCATGTTGATCAGGAGTGAATGCAGGAATGCATAAGGAGAGGCAAATTCAAACCAAAATATGAAAGGGTAATATTGGCAGCCGAAGACAGTGGGCTACTTACACATTGGTTTACAAATTCTATTGAACATGCAGGAGAAACAGACAAATGTAGGTTTTGTAAAACAGAATTACAAACAGTCGCACGCCTCTTGCTGGTTGTGACATACTAATGGCTGAAGGACTGTATACTGAAAGGTGTATATGTAGGTATATGTAGTCCTTTTCTGACTGTATCAAACAGCAATATGGCATTAATCTATAAACAGTGTTACAGATAATTTATTCCTTAACAGTACATTACGCTGTGTTTGCTGTATCTTAAATTTCCACATCCATTACTTATTCACATAATTTCACATATTGCACAAATAGTTGTACACATTAACTGATTGTATATGTGTATGCAGATAGTCAGATCCATACTGACACACAATTGTACCTTTGACATATGAGCATTAACTGGCTTACTGTTGATGTGCTATAATAATGCTTACAGGAGTGTCCTCTGTTCAGTAATGAGCAGGATGTGTGACATACACCTGTGTTTGTTTATTCAGCATTTGCATAACATTATATGTGTATGTGCTTGACATTCTTAACTTTCTTGCCTATAGGTTCATAGGATGGTACTAGGCTATCGGCCCTAGGGCCTATACAAGCCTAGCCATAACAATTGCCTGGCTATTTCTTCCCATACTATTTACTTCCCTGGACCCCTGTCTAGCAGGGTGACTGACGTGATCCCTGGGGTGAATTTCTTTTCTCCCATCCAATTGTCAAGGTTCCTTTTGAAGAGGGCCAAGGAGGCGCTCTGCTTGACATGTATGGGCAGTCTATTCCAGAGTCTGGGGAGTCTCTGGGTCAACAACCTATCCCTTCAACATGTTTTGTTTATTGTGATGACAAGGTTTAGATCCCTGGAGTGTGTGGCTCTGAGGGATTGGGATTTCTTTAAGTGTAGCATGTCCAACAGCTCTGGATTTGACATGGCCTTGTATGTTAAGCAGAGATCGCCTTTGAGCAGATGATATGTGACAGAGTATAGCTGGAGTTTTTTAAGGTGGTCAGCATATGCATGTTGATATTACATGATTGCACATTACAGTATAGGTGTGTTTTATACATGGCCAGTTCTGTGGACATTAGCAATCATTTGACCCATGTGACAAACATTTTACATTGTGGTTAAATATATTTTGTTTTGGCTTCTACAGCACCCTATGTACTGAACACATACATTTGCAGTGTGTCAACTTATCTTGTCCTGTTTTTCCCTTATGTGGACCCAGGTTGTCCACCTCCGTTCCACCAAAATATTTCCCTGATATATTTTATAGATATGTTTGCCTTTTTTGCAATTATTGACCATTGCCATGTATTAGTTTTGGCACAGTTAATATGTGCCAGCTATATGTCCATTTTATGATGGGAGACATCAGCACACAAGTCACTGGCTAGTGCTTGCAATACATGTGCACAACCTGCTATATTTATTAAGCTGCATTGTTATATTTTTGTAAATACTCATATCTCATTGGTATGTATATGTGTGTTGACCTTGATTTCATGTATGTTCCATTTATGCCACTGACATTCACACATGCACATTTACACTTGTGTGTTGCTTTTGACATGGCATATGTGTATAACATATACACATTGCATTACACAGTTGTTTGGGTTGTGTATACCTACTTGTGTATATAGCAGCCATTTTGTTGCTTTTTGTAGTACTTCTGTTTGGCTCTGTGCTTGGTCTTTTGTCTTTCACATGCATGGTTTAGGTTTGATTCTATCTTCTGCTAGAGTTATTTAGCATTGTTAGACCTGCATTTGCTCATCTGTGATGTTGTTTGGCTTATACCTGCACTGCTGATAGACTACTTGGATAGGTATTTATTTATCCAATTTGTACTGTGATCACAATTTATTACCCTCCAACACACATTCACCATTAAACAAATCCAGGTGTGACTGCCACACAGTTTGCAACATGTTGTAACATGATAATGCATAGGTAGCTATGTTTTTCTGCATTTCATCATGGCTGGGATGCATCTCTTCCCTGTTTGAGCCCTTTCCATTACGTGTTGTGCAGTTTGCCATCTGTGTAACTTACCTGTCCTTATTGTTGTTTTCCAACCTTTGTCTGTCTTGTGCTATGATATTTGTTCTGTGGTTATACCTTCTACATTGTCCTTGTCCTCCTCTTTCCCTATGTTTTACGTTTTCTTCTTATCTTAACAAAAGGGGGACTATTCCCACAAAAAAAATTGCCCATGCCCCTCTGACTTTCCCTCAGATTTTTCTATTCTAACATCCCTCTTGTGTGTCCCTCTTCTTCGCCCATACCCCAAATCTTCTTTTCTATCCTCCACTTTCCTTAGGTGTGCACCACTTGTGTTCCTCACACAAGTTCCAAACCCATTGTTAGCAAATGTTAACTGTGACAATGTGGCCGTGAGTGCCCTTTACCTTTAATTTTTTATTCGAAAATTTATAGATTCTGTTGGAATCTGTAAGTACAAGTAGACATATTTTATTAGTATATGTCTTACAAAAATATCCATAGTGGTCTCTGAGATTACTACAAAGATTACTGATGATATATATTGCAAACTGCATCTGAGCTTTTTTTTTGAAATGAGTATTTTTTTGTTAGTGACTGATTATGGAAATATCCATAGTTGTCTGTAATATTTCTGGGAAAATTTGTAATAAATGTGTTATGAATGCCATACAGCTTACTTTGGGATAGTTGGCATTCTTTTCCTTTTTATTGTATAATAATGGAGTCAGTAATATCCTGCAGTTGTCGACCTTACTGGACAGATTCTTTTTTGTATGTCTGAATAAATATCAGGCAGCTTGAATTGTGATCACATTTCAGTAACTTTGTTAATGTACAATGTGCTTTGATACCCATTTCATATTACTGAAGGATTACTTGTGGATTTCTTTAGTGCATCATTCCTACTGTGATACTTTGCTGTGCAAAGAGCTATTCTGAGTTTCTTGTAGTAGATTTACATATTACAATGTTATCCACAATTTAGCACTGATATCGGAGAAATGCGCCAGATTCCATGAGTTTTATGGAATCAAGCCCAGTGATGCCAGTGTCTGGAGAGCTTTCTGTTTCACCCATGGCAAATAGTATGTGCATTTGTTTTTGTTATATAGAAATGAATCCATTCAGATTCCTGGAATTTCACATATACCACATATCTCTCAACTGTACAGATTTTCACAGAATCCTTATATTTTTGGTCTGTTCCTCATAATTTTTTTTTTGACAAATCACTGTGATGATCTAAGGATTAAAATCAATAAATAATGACATGCCTTTGAGTTTCAAACTTCATATTCTTCAGAAAAATGCTTGTTAACACAAATCCTGTTATTCTAACAACTTTCAAAGTTTATAAGAGCAATATTTAAAATGTTTCCTATTTTTGAGACTTTGCCCCCCCCCCCCCCCCCATTATGTCAGGCTTTGCCCAGATTTCTTGTGCTAAGAGGTTAAGCGATATGCCATTATACACTTTTAAAGAACAGTGTCGAGTTTTACGGTATTAATATATATTTCTTTTTTGATGCTACTTGTTAAAAATAAACCTACTGAGCTTTTATGTTGATGTCACATTGCAGTCTGTCATACTATTAGTAGCAGCTCTGTTAGTTTTATCTGCTGTTTGGTATCTCCAATACAAGGCATGACAAGCATAGTTCTAAATAAATTTGCCTTATACTTTAGGACCATAATAGAAAGATGAAGGCCAAGGCTTTATGGAAACAAAGTACCTGTGCTATCTTTGCTGCATTTCTTGCTGTGTTGATGCTTCATCATAAGCAATGCAAATGCATAATTTTTAAGTTAGATACATAAAGATTTGTTTAAGATTTATGGCACATCTTGAAGCACAAATGAACAGTTGCTTTAAGCTGCAATAATGTTTTAAATGGATGACTTTTATACTAGGGACGAGAGACTAGATGGTTTATACTACAACATAAAATATGTTTCTTTTTAAATTTATTACATTTTTTTCTTTATTTTTTTAGACTGTATAGTATAATTAGCTCCATTGTTATATCAAACACACCCTGATTTAGCAAACAAAAAAGCAGTACAACACTATCACATTAAGTGCACCTTCTGTGCATACGACAGCAAACTACACGTCAGGCACATGGACAAACTATGGTGCAAAAATGGTCATGCATTCCAGTGTTGAGGATCTAAGTACTAAGATGTAAACCTGGGAAATATGAAAATGTAATACGCTCCTCTATGAAATAGTAAGTAGTCACTATTCTGTAGTTTTTGGCATAATGGTTAAGGTCTTTACTTCACCTGTACATGGTATGGTCCTGACCTCTAGTTACTGGCTAGGCTTGTAATAGTTTGCAGACCTAGAGCCTAATATTACCCTATGAACCTATTTCTAGTGAAGAGTTTCAACTTAAATTTGACCTTGATCATCTTGTTTGCTGGACCTGAAAACAAAGAAGTAGTTATGGAAAACTTTGTCAGGTGTCTCTTTATGCAGACATAATCACTCTTTCCTGTGAAAATGGATCTTTTCAGAGAAAACAAGTGCAACTCAAAAGCTATAAGCAGTGTGTTGACAGATCAGAATAGACAGGCAGTGAAACCTGCAGGGAGTGGACCTTCATGTTTAGACTCCTGGCATTGAGTAGTAACACCTTTTGATTATTTTGGTGGAATTCCAGTATAAATAGGTTGCTTAACAAAAGAAAGAAAATTATGTCCAAAAACAAGAAAAGTATTGATCAGCAAGGTAAAAACACCTTTGTTGATTTGAACAATTAAATCAGGGGACCAATCAAGTCCATCAAAGCCACATTTGAGATAAAAATAATCTTCACAACTAAGAACAATCACAAGGCTTTCTTCATTTATGTCTTCAGCCTTAAAGACAACACCCAACAGACTGCTGAACTAATGGCGAATGGAACCACCTATACTGAGTCATAAGACATAGCAAATCTGCTGGCTTATAAATTTAGCTCAAATCTTACCCTCCCATCACCCCCAGTTAGAAATGCCCTCCACAGTTTTCTCCAGAAACTATTACTAGGGAGCAGATCCTCACTGAACTCACTAAGGTCAAAAGCAATTCTTTAATAGGAATAGGCCCTAATAATATCCCAGAATGCCTCCTGAATAGCAGAAATGTGGTCTGTCAGGCTCACTACACTCTCTATTTAACCCCATAGCCTCAGACAGGCTTTTGCCTAACAAACGGAAGTCTGTGACTGTTATCCCTCTACACAGGTAGGGACCTTCCACAGACCCAGGGAAATACAGGTCCATATGTCTGACATGTCTCATGTGCAAGCCAATGTTAAGAGTGGGTCTGATAATCAATGACATAGGAAATTTACAGACACTAGACCCTACCATGTTCAGTTTTGTCAAAGGCAGGTCAAGCCTATTTAACCTGGTGGACTTCTTTGAGAAGTTCACTAAAGCTATGGATAAATGCAAAACAGTGCACACTGCCTACCTCAACCTGACGAAAGCATTCAGCACAAGACCTTACTTTCTATTGTAAATAAACTTACAAAATTAGGCATAAACCCATATGTGATCTAATGGATAGCCAACTGGCTCAGTGCTAGTATACAAGAAGTTAGGATAGGGGAATCCACCTCCGCCGACAGGCCATTCACTAGTAGAATCCTACAGGAACTGAGGCTGGGGCATCTTCTTTTTGGCATCTACTTCCTTTAAGTCAAGGCAAATGTCAAAGGCTTCTGGCTGAGCAAGTCTGCAGACAAATCCAAACTAGGTGTAGTCAGTGAATCCCTGAAAGTCTTAGAAACCCTTCAAGAAGTCCTGACACAGATAAACAACTGGTGCCAGGGCCATGGATTAAAACTCAATGTGAAAAAATACATACTAGTTCCCTTATGAAAGACGGTGACCCCTGGAAATTGTCACATTGATCTGGGAACACATGTTGATAGTAACCTGACCTTTGACCACCATGTGTTCACTGTGGTGAGAAAATCATTCTGTATCGCAGAAGTTATATGTAATCGCATGACATCCAGGTCTGTGGGGGTCATTGTTCCACTATACTCTGATCTCATCAGACCAATTATCGAGTACTATATACCTTTTATAATATACCTGACCATGCACTTGCAACAGCTTATGAGATTACAGTGGTTCCTCGCAAAAAATAAATAAATAAATAAAAAATACAGGGAGTAAACAATACGTCCTTTGTGGACCATCTCAAAGCCCGATCCCTGTACTTGCTCTTCTGCAGATTGTTGCGCAAAGATCTATGTCCAGCAGCCAAGCCATCTGATGACCCTATACTGATGGATATGTTGCACATTTGCAAAACAATAAGCATTAGAAATACTTGATCTAAGGAACTAAACCTAATCTGTGATATAAACAAGACATTTTGGAAGGACAGGTATGTGTCTCAAAGATTGCCCTTTGTCTGTAACAGGCTTCCCATTCATGTGAAACAAAGCTAATTTCTAAACCTATTAAAATGCAAATTGAACCTGTGGTTGGGAAATGACAACTTTACCCCTGGTTTGGCACCTATGTCCTTAATGGACAAAGCCAGCCTGTGAACACTTGATGTGTGCAAGCCTTTACTATAACTGTAAAATTTCTTGAGAAGTTGACACATATCAGCAATATATTGGTAAGTCCAGGGTAAGCTTATTTGGGGTAAAATGGCTGTTATGCTGATAGCTTAGTAACTACCTATGAGCCTATCATTGCTATTTTAGGTTATACATACCAACACTGTAACATGCAGATTATGAAGGGCCTTAAAATATATGATTACAAAATCTGTGATAAAGGTTGTCATCTAAACATAGCAAGAATAACAGTAACAACAGCAGGAATAGTGGTAGCAGTAGTAATAAAGGTAGAAATACAGATGATAGGAATGTGATGTTAACAACAGGTCTTGCCTGTTTCATATAGTTCTAATTTAGTATCAAATGTCACTTTGAAAAAGTGATATTATATAGTCACTTAAATGGGAGATCCTATTAAAGTATGACACTTTTAGCCATAATAGTGGGAAGACATATCTTGTAGATTTCGTTTGTATCTCTGAAATTTAAGAATGGCTCCCTGAGATAAAAGTTCTGGAATGCAAAGTAGTGCTTTATCACAGACATGCACACTGAATAATGCTGTGCATGATCCGCAAGTTATGTGCCCACATAAATAAAAAAGAAAAAGCTTCAGATGATAAAAATACTGAGTGCTGGATTTTTGAAAAAGACAACTTTTAAGCACTTTTCTGATTTAAGAAAGTGTCTTAATAAACTTTTGTTAAGCTCATCCCAGTGGAGTTAATCTCTAGCCAAACCATAGGGCATAAACTATATTCACAGCAGATAAGAGACAAGAATTTTATTTATTTTATTTATTTTATTTTACATTTGTTGACCGGGCTAGTCCAGCTGGATTAATGTCCATTTTCAGTGGAGGCCCGGGGAGAAAAGCTCCAGAGGATAGAAACAGTTATTGGAAATACATAAAAAGACAAAGTACAATTGTATTATACAAAGGGAAAAAATGTAAGTACACATATTAAATATCTTAACTAATCAGAATAATTTTGGGTCAGAAAGAAGTGAGGTCAGAGGTTAGCAACTATCAAAACAATATAATAAGGTATCAAATCTTAAACACAAACATATTTTTTTTTTTTTTTTTTTTTTCTAGTGAGTTAAGTAATATTTACAATAAAGGGATAATAAGTCAGTTGGAGTAGAAGATGAAATACAAGTGGATGAAAAAGTTTATAACAAACATGAGAGTGTCTACAGACTAGTCTGGGTTGGTACAAGAGCAAAGCCAGAATTTATTAAGATGTATGGAAAGTTGTTTCTTAAATAGTGGGAGAGTAGGCAAAGAGGACAAACTAGATGGAAGATTATTCCATATTTTACCTATTGAGTTAGAGAAAAGGGAATTGCCTGCAGAATTCATAATTTTGGTACTATTAACAAGTGATTTATCAGAGGAGCGTAGTTGTTTCAGGTTGATATAAGGAGTCAGGAGGTTAGAAAGAGCTGGTGTTTTAGAAGGTTGGTGTAGAATTTTGTATGCTATTAAGAGTTGTTGAAAATGAGCTTGTTAGGGAGTTCCAGCCAGTGTAGTTGTTTTAGGTTTAAACAGTGGTGAGCTCTGAATTGGGAGGAGGTGGCAAAGCGGGCAATATTGTGGTAAGATGTAATAAGTTTCTTAAGGTTACTTTTGGATAGATTAGTGTAAATAGAGGAAGCATACAAAAGGGTAGAGATAAGGTGTGTTTGGGCTAAGGTTATCCTAGCTTCAGGTGTGAGGAAGGGCTTTATTCTGTATAGGGATCCAATCTTTTTATTAACAGCTTTTATTGTAGTGTTGATGTGGCAATCATAGTTGAGATTATTATCGATAATAACACGAAGAAGTTTAGTTGAGGAGTCAGGAGAGATTATGGTGTTGTCAGTTGAAGTAATACAGAAGTTTATCAAAGTAGATTTACGGGTGGGTGGGAAGAGTAATAATTTAGTTTTTTTGGGGTTAAGGAGTAGACAGTGATTGGAGAACCACTGTTCAACAGTTGAGAAGGCTGATTGTGTTTGAAACTGGAGTTCAGTTTGAGAAGAGGCAGTACAGATTATAGTGGAGTCATCTGCATATTGTATGCAGGTAGTATTAGGTAGAGATGATTGAAGGTCATTAATAAAGATAGAAAATAGAAGTGGGCCTAGGATAGACCCTTGAGGTACTCCTAAAGAGATAGGAAGGAGAGTAGAGAGAGAATTTTTCCAGAGTACAGCTTGCTGACGATTTACAAGATAGGAAGAGAACCAGGTAAGGGAAGAAGGCTCCAGGGCCAGAGATTTTAGTGTGTGCAAGAGAAGTGTGTGATTAACCATGTCAAAGGCTTTTGAAAGGTCTATGAAAAGTGAAGATGTAAGTTTATTGTTGTTGCAGTTTAAGTTAATAGTGTTGGTGAAGGAGAGAAGAGCTGTAGTAGTACTGTGATCAGGTCTAAAACCATGTTGAGTGTCAGCCAGAAGGCTATTCTTAAGGAGGTGGTTGAGCAGTTGTTTATGTATGCATTTTTCTGTGATTTTAGCTAAGGGGGATAAAAGTGCTATGGGACGATAGTTGGAGAAGTCGTAAGATTTGCCTCCTTTATGGAGGGGTATGATATGTGATATCTTCCAGATTGCTGGGAAAATACCTTCTTTTATTGATCTGTTTATCAATATAGAGACAGGGTAAGCAATGGCTTTTGCTGCTAGTTGCAGGAATTCAGCAGGAAGTTTGTCTGCAGAAGGGGTGGTAGGTTTGAGTTTTTGGATGAGAGATTGTATATAAGAGGTAGATACAGGTTGTAGGTGAAGGGGAGGAATGGTAGTTATTAAGGTATTTGGAGGTAGTTGAGAAGTATCAGGAGATAGTTGGTTGGCTAGAGTTTGTATAGAATTAGTGAAGAAGGAATTAAAGTTATTGGCTGTTAGTGTGGGATTGTCAGGGTCAGAATCCTGAGGGTTTGGTGTAATTATTTGGCCTGGGGTCAGGAGACTATTAATACTCGACCAGAATTTTTTGGGTTCCTTTTTGGTGGTTTTTTGAAGTTGAAAGTAATAGTTCTTTTTGTCTGTTAGGATGGCTTTTTTAGTACTATTTCTAAGCTCTCTAAACTTTTGGTGGTCTATTTGACTTTTGGTGGAACGCCACTTATGCCAAGATTTATTTCTGAGGGCGATTTTATGTTTTGTATTTGAGGTTAGCCAGGGAGCTGCTTTAAAATCTGTAAAACACTAGATTGTTACATTTCTGTTTTGTGCATAGTGAAATGTATTACACCTTATAAGGGTGTTAGTGCATCAAAGATCACTTCGGTTCTGTTCTTATTTGTTGAGGCACCACTCTCTGTTGCATATTTCTTCAATTTTCTTTAGTTTCTTTCTTCGTTTTTATTGCTGCTATTTTATACCACATTAAAGAAGCTAAAGCACCATTTAAACAAAGACATAACTTACTGCACAATGTGTATTACAGCTTTCAAAGTTTTAGAACACTTAGATGTTCTGTACTCTCTGTCTCTGTCTATCTGTCTAGATATCTGTCTCTGCAGTTGGTAGTGCATGAAGCAGGTAAAGCTTCATGCACTGTAAAGAATTATAATCAGAACTTGCCAATCATAATGAAGTTAGCATATGTTCTTGAAATCAAGATTGTCCTTTCAAGCTTCAGTTTGCAACACTTTTTTTCCTAAACATTTTTATTAAATTTACACATATTCCAAAGGCAATCTTACATTTATATAAATGAAAAACATACAAAAATGACAGAACTTTGTTACAGTTTACATCACAGACACCATTGAAACAACCATAGTTGTAAACATTATACATCATTTATAAACCATCCAGTCATTGTCAGTTAAGCATTATATAGATCATTCAAATCCTGCCTCTTAAACATCATTCCTGCTCTGTGTATACTGTTCCCACAGTTCTCATTTTTCCTATGTAGTTTTCTCCCTCCCTTTTCTAAAGATCCCAATTCCAGTCCTTTTATCTCTGTTACGATATTCACTATGTCTAGTAAAGTTGGTCTAGACTTTGATTTCCATTTCCTAGTAATTGTTTTTTGGCAGCCACCATAATTAGACTAAGCAAGGCTTTACTATGTCTAGCAATTCTGATTCTATAGCATAACTCAAAAAAAATCATCTCCCCAGTCAGTCCAATCTGCTGAACCAGCATCTCTGAGTTTGCTATACTCTTGAGGTGCATTTCTTGTCTTCCAATCCTTGAATGTGTAACAACTTGGTTATAATCAGAGACCTAACAATAATCCTCAATATCGAAGGGCGTCACTCCTTTTTTGGTTCTCCTTCTACTTCATTCTTTCTGGCTCACTCCCATCTCTCTATCCATCACAGGGTCTACCAAGGCTGGGACAGGTATTAAACCTAAAGACATTCTATTGGAGTTGAGTCATTGACTGCACAGGGTCTACCAAGGCTGGGATAGGTATTAAACCTAAAGACATTTTATTGGAGTTGGGCCATTGACTGCTTCCACTTGAAATGTTTTTTCATTTATGACCTACCCCTTAATTTACTCCCATGTGCTTGCCTCTTAAGTTAAAGGGCTACTTCCATCCAGGGGCAAGCCTACCTTGAGGGAATCCCTAAATGAATAACCTCCCTCCCATGAAATGTGACACCCACCCCTCCATGCCAGTATCTCAGACACCATGAATGCTAATCAAATCTGGGTCATCCTGCCTGGAGTTAGGGGTTTATCCCTCTGTGCTATAGTGCTAGCCTTGGGTGCCACCACTTGTAAGGCCAGTCAGTGGATTTGAACTGAAAGAAGGCTACTATAACCTTGTTATACTGATAACAGTAAACTTTTGGTGGAAACTATATGCAGTGGAAAAAAAGGGCAGTAAGGGTTTAAGATGTGCTCAAGAGATGCAAGTGGATTGTAACCTTCTGTGGCAAAGGGGCAATATCAGCATTGTCAAGAGTTATGAATATATATCAAGATTTCCAAGACAGGAAAGCTATACATGGCTGAAATGTCAGATGTAGTTCTGTAAATAAGATATTGTACAGCTCAACAGTACAGACATAGGGAGTTGGAACATTGCTCATGTCCTTTTCACAAGTGACAGCTGAACTTCAGATTTGTTGGAAGTAAAAGCAGAATAAAAGGTTACATGAAATTTTAATACTACATCTGTGCATGATCTTTATTTTTTACATGAAATTGAATGATACTGCCTATTTTTGCCATGAAGTTTTGCTTTTTAGTTTCTATTACTCAATATACATTTCAACAGAGCTGCCCAAGAATATCTGAAACCTATTTTATTCAGTAAAGTTTATATCTAGTCTGCTCTTACAATATGTTTCCCAAACATACCCACTACTAATGTATAATTATTTTTTTTTTATTATTTTAACACTGCTGATAATTTTTGCTTGTTTGTTTTGTGATGCATTCTTTCTCATTTGCCTACAAGATAGCTGGTCCACAGACTTTCTCAGATGTGTAGCAGTTACTTCTTTCATTTTCGTGTCAACAAGTACTGAAAAGATTAGTTGAGTGTCATGGAACTGGAAGAGTTATAGACCAAAAATAATGCAGGGGTCACTTCCTATGCATTTAATGCCCCAGTATAGTGAAATGATTTCAAAACTTAACTATTTCTGATTCATTAAGGCTAACATTCAGGAAAGACTTTTTAACTGCAATTATTTATTACTTGATTTCCTTTGTAAATTACATCTGAGGTCAATCTCAGCTGTTTGATAAATTGTAAATGTTGACATTAGTGTTCAGCAGAAAGATATACTTGGATTTAGAGGTGTACTGCAAGCCTGGGTATTCTTGTACAGCTTAAGAAGCTGTACATTGTAATAAACACACTCAGACATTCAAAAATGTAAATGGTGAGAGACTGCACAACTGAGTAGCTAGATATTTATTTATTTATTTATTTATTTATTTATTTATTTGTTTTACATTTGTTAACCGGGAAAGTCTGACTGGATACATGTCCATTTTCAGCAGAGGCCTGGGGAGATAAGCTCCACATGTACAAAAAGATGACGGTCAATATTCATGGTTACATTAAAATATGTAACTTCTTAAAGTTTCAATAGGAGTTTTTTTATATATATATATATATATATATATATATATATATATATATATATATATATATATATATATATATATATATATATATATATATATATATATATATATACATCTTTACATTGAGGTTTAAGATCATTGTAGGTTTGTAGTATTACATATGTACAGCAATAGTAGTATTACATATTTACCGCAATAACAGTAAAGCATTTGAGTGTATAGAATGGCATGATACAATGATAGATGACATGAGTGACTACCAGGAAAAAACAAGGTGGTTAGTGAGAAAAAGGTGTTTAGTTAAGGAGGAGAGTTCCTGGAAATTGGATGTAGAAGGGTTGACTACATATTTGTATAAAAGCTAGGATGATAGGATACACAAGAGGAGGTACAGACAAGGGATTTAAAAGTTAGTGTAGGGAGTTAGAAACACAGCATTCTAAAGTTGTGTATAGGAAGTTAGGTAGAAATTAGTGACTGTTGTTCTGAAGGTTATAGAGAAGTAGTTATAATTAGGGTGGGTTTAGGTAGAAGGTTTATTCCAAATTGCATCATTTGCCTTCAAGAATTGCATGTAAGTTGAGTTAGCTTGGGTCTAGACATGGACATAGCCAATGCTTGTTTAAGTGCTTCTTTAAGGATGTTTTGAATTGGGGTAAGGAGGCTATAGTGGTAAGATCTGGGGGGAGTGTCTTCCATTTCTTACCAGCTGAGTTGGAAAGAAGTGATTCTCCAGCTGAGTTGTTGGCTTTGGCAGATTGAACTTGCATCTTGTTAGATGAGCAGAGAGATGGTAGGTTGCAGTAGGGGGTGATAATATTTGCCAGAATGGGTGTGCTGTTAGGTTGGTAGAGGATTTTATGAATAACTATGAGTTGGTTGTACTGGAGTTGATTGGGTAGCTCCAGCCAGTCCAATGTTTGAAGATTTTGACAGTGATGGGTTCTGTATGCTGTGGCTGTGGCAAATCTATCTATATTATTGTAGCAGCTAGCTATTTTGTTTAGGTTAGCTTGCCGTAGGTTTAGGAAAATGGGAGAGGCATAGAGAAGGGTTGAGAGAAGGTGTGTTCTAGATATGGCTGTTCTGGCCGGTGGGGTTAGAAATTGTTTAATCCTATATAGAGAGCCTAGTTTTTTGTTAACTGTTTTGATGGTTTTGTCGATATGAGTCTCAAATGTAAGGTTATTATCTATTATTACACCAAGAAGTTTTGTAGATGGATCTGGAGAGATTATGGTGCCATTATTGGATGAGATTGTAATATTCGGTGATGAGGTTTTTCGGGTAGGGGAGAGAAGTAGTAGTTTGGTTTTGTTAGGATTCAATAGGAGATGGCAATTATTGAACCAGATCTCTACTTTGTTGAATGTGCTCTGGGATAGGGATTGTAGATCTGAGGGGGTGGTGGCAGAATAGATTAGGGTAGAGTCATCTGCATACTGAAGACAGGTTGCTTCAGGGGTGACTTTGGGTAGGTCATTAATGAATATTGAGAAAAGGAGGGGGCCTAATATGGACCCTTGGGGGACACCAAGGGTGATTGGTAGTAGGGGGGATAGATTGTCTTTCCATAATACTGCTTGTTGTCTGCCCTGCAAGTAAGATTGAAACCACTTGATTACTAGGTTGTTAAGGTTGAATGATTTGAGTGTGTCTAGGAGTAGGTGGTGATTGACCATATCAAATGCTTTGGATAGGTCAAGAAAGATGGCAGAGGAGAGTTTGTTGTGATTACGGTTCTGATTTATTGTATGAGAGAAGGAGAGAAGTGCTGTTGTGGTACTATGGGCAGGTCTGAATCCATGCTGTGATGGGGCTAGGAGATTGTTCTGAATAAGGTGAGTTAGAATTTGTTTATGTATACATTTTTCCATTATTTTGGCTAAGGGAGATAGAATGGCTATAGGCATGTAGTCTGAGAGTTCTGTGGAGTTACACCCTTTGTGAAGTGGTATAATGTGGGAGATTTTCCAGATGAAGGGGACATAAGATTCATGGAGAGTATGGTTGATTAAGATGGAGATAGGGTATGATATTTTGTTTGCGGCTTTTTGTAGGAATTCAGCAGGGAGTAAGTCTGCTGCTAGTGTGGTGGGTTTGAGTTTCTTAAGTAGGGATTTAATATAGTCTGTGGGGATTGGATCATATTTGAATGGGGGTACATTATCCGGTGGGGCTGAGGTGACGTTTGCTGAGTTGGGAGGTAGGTTATTAGCTAGGGATTGCACTGTTTCTGTAAAGAAAGTATTGAAGGCCTCTGCTATACTTTCAGGGGGTAGATGTAGTGTAGATGAAGGGGTGGGGGTAGTGGATTTACCTGGATGGAGTAGTTTATTGAGACCTGACCAGAATTTTTGTGGCTGGTTTTGGTGTTTTTTTGTAAGCTGAAATAGGTTTGTTTATCTAGCTTAATTGATTTTTAGCTTTGTTTCTCAATTGTTTGTACCTAATATGATCTTGACTGGATTTGGTGGATTTCCAGGAGGTCCATGCTGTGTCCCTAGTGGTTAGCTTTTGTTTAGTAACTTTGGTTAGCCATGGAGCTATTTTGGTTTTGGTTCTGATCTTTCTTATGGGAGCATGCCTGTCTAAGATGGCTAGGAAGTTAGTATTAAAGTGTGAAACTGCTTTGTCTAGGGGAAGTAGCTTTAGGTTGGACCAATTGCAAGATTTAAGTTCGGTCTGGAAATTGGTGAGGTTAAAGGTTTTTTGTGTTTCTAATAGTTTTAAGGGTGATTTGCTGAGGCATGTCATTCCTTTTTCTTATTATATATGTTAGGAAGTGGTCGCTCATGTTCTCAGGTAGGGTGCCTGATGTATATAACTGAGGTTTGTTGTTTATAAGTATCCAATCTAGGGTGCTTTCTTTATTGTTGGGCTTATTGATTCTGGTGGAGGAGTTTATAATTTGGGAGAAGCCATTTAAGTTAATGTGGGTGGTTAGGGTTTTTGATGCACAGGTTTTCCAATCGATATTGAAGTCTCCTAGAATAATAGTTTCTTGGGGGTGTGTAGTGGATAGCCATTGGAGAGTACTTTCCAAGGTCGCTATATTGTCACCTGGGGACATGTAGATACATGCCATGTTGATAGTGTTGTGTTTGTTAAGCTGGACCTTTATTAAGAGTGTTTCTGAGGTGCTAGTTATTAGGCTTTGTGGGATGGTGGTGGTGGACACCTGTAAGGTTGTTTTATACATAATGGCTACTCCACCACCTTTCCTACCCTGCTGGTCAAGTCTTAAAATATTGTAGGTTGGGGGTATTATCTCGTTGTCAGTGGTGGTGGGTTTGAGCCAGGTTTCGGTAAGACATAATAGGTCAGGGGAGTGCATGTCCATAAGGGCATGTATATAGTGAATCTTATTATTCATGCTTCTGATGTTTAGGTGACAGATTAGTAGTGAATTAGGGGCATTATATGTGCTCCGTAGATTGGTGACAGTAATATTTGTGGAGCTTGTGGTTTCTGGTAGGGTTGGGCCTGGGTTTGGGTGGATATCGCCATCTGCTATGAGGGTTGGTTTAGACTTCCTTACTAGTTTCTGGATTTTTAGTTGGAGTAGGTCATAGTATCTAGTCCTAGTTTTTATGTAGGTGGCTCTAAGGGAATGAAGAGGTGTTGGGGTAGTACAGTTGGGGTAAAGGTATGGTTGAAATGGTGTGGGATAATGGGGGTGGAAGTTAGCAGTGGTACAGGATGTGGGATAATGAGGGATAGGTAGGTAGTAATATTCATAGGAGGTGAGGAGATAAAGAGTGATAAGTGGTGGTATGATGTATAAGATCAGTCTAGGTTTTGGATATGTGGTGGGAGTTAGTGGAGACTTTGTGGGGTACATGCTGTAGGTGTTTGGGAGTGTGTGTGGGAGGATGCAAGAGACTGAGGTGTGGTGGGGTTGTGGGTGGGGAGTGTGGGTTGGGTGTACAGTTAGAGTGTTAGGTTGGTTAGTTGTGATGTGTAGGGTGGGGTGTAGGAGGGGGTGTGGTTTGGTAAGTATAAATATAGTGGTACTGGGTCGGGTGGAAATTGGGTGCAGGGTACGGGAGCGGAGTGAGCTCGCAGGGTGAACGGAGCGGGTAGAGCCAAAGAAGGTGAGTTATAGGACAGGTTGGAATGGGAACAATCAACTGTGTAGGTGGTAGGGCTAGTAGGCCACCATGCACAGAGGACTGGAGGTGGGGAATCAGATAAATTAGTGGGGGAGAGAGGTAGTAGATAAAGAGTACAGAACAGTGGATGGGTAAATAGGAGCTGAAAACAGGTGGATTCACGCCGCCATCTAGTGGTCATACCTTGTAACTACAGGAGGTTCCTTACAGAGCCCGAGGCTGGAGAGCCTATGAACTACGGATGTATGGTGGGCCTGGAAAGAGTACAGAAAGCTAAGTAAATGGGTATAGAGAGAGGGAATGGTGGCTGCCGCAGAGTCAGAAATAAAGTGAGTTCTATCCACCTAGTCAGGTTATGGGAAGAAAGTTTAGGTTTAGCACAACTCAGGAGTATACAGACATACTTTACTTAGGTTTCCTTTGAGGCAGTAGTAGTTATTCCTTCAGGGATAGGTTGGTCAGGACCTTGGCAGAATACAGTTGGTTTCTTCACCACTTCCAGCAGGATTAAAAGGTAATGTGAACGTAGGGCAGGGAAGCTAGAGAGAATGTTAAGAGGAGAGGCAATGAGGAATAAGGACAGTAATAGATACCAGTTCCCCAGTATAGTCAGAACACACAAGCCCTTGCTGTTAAATAATATAGCTAATTAAGAAGCTGTAACCATCCTATAAAAGCTCAATGCAGCATAAAAAACCCATAGCAATTTGCAGTATGATGCAGGGATATGTAACCTTAAAACATTAGTAAAAATGACTATTAAACATTTTAAAACACTATTTATCACATAACAGACCTTTAAAATTAATGATTTCTAAATACTAAAGTGTAGCCTTCCAAAGCAGGGATATGTAACCTTAAAACATTAGTAAAAATGACTATTAAACATTTTAAAACACTATTTATCACATAACAGACCTTTGCAATTAAAGATTTCTAAATACTAAAGTGTAGCCTTCCAAAGCAGGGATATGTAACCTTAAAACATTAGTAAAAATGACTATTAAACATTTTAAAACACTATTTATCACATAACAGACCTTTACAATTAATGATTTTTAAATAATAAAGTGTAGCATTCCATACATTGTGTAAAACAAGCAAATGTAGATACTACCCTTTGGTTCAAAACCTTATTTATATGTCCAAAGCCATGGTCGCTAGTGTATAACACAGCTAACTTCTTGTTCAGTTAGATTCTATGTGCAACAGGGCTACCTTCATTTGTAGGTAGACTCCAATACATAGATATACTCCAATGTCACAAACAGAGCAAGGCTAAAAAGCATAAGGTAACCAGTTACATGAGGCCTAACGCAGATCTCGCCATACTTTAAGCCAGTAATAGCACATTGCAACACCTGTTGTCAGGTGTCCAATCATCTTGATATGTTTTGGTTCCATGAAAAGGGGAAAAAACAGAGTGCAAGACAGTAGGAAATAGGAGAAGAGAGCAAGAAAAGGGGCACACAGATAGGAAGCACAAAGATAAAGTTGGTGGGAAAAGGCAAAGCACTTTTTGAAGAAATAGGTACCTTTTGATACACAAGTAGTGAGAAGGGATGATGGGAAGAAAGAAAAGTAAACATGAGGAGAAAAGGTGGGGGTTGAGTAGTTTGCAGAGACACAGAAACAAAAACAAAACAGTACAGACTAACAAAATTGAGTTAATGTTCACATAGTAGGAGAGGGAATCATGGGATGGGCAAACACAAAGACAGAGTGAACAGATGGCAATGGAAAGGAGTGGATAGTGGGTTAGTTATGGTAGAAGAGTATAGGGTAAACCTAGATGGGGACAGGATAAGGTATGGGTAAGGTGTAGGCTGTTAACTAAGTAAAGTCATTGTGGTGTCAATTTGGCCCAAAAGATGCTTCAAATGGGTCACTGTGGCCAGTCACAGGAGCGACAACCTGGAATGGTGGCTTGAGGGGAGTGGCCCAACAGTTAAGTGCATTTGCTACGTGCTCCAGTAGGGGCATGGTGACAGCAACCCAGAAGGCCATCACACTGTCAGCTGCATCCTGTATCTTCTGCTATAATGATAGATGGGCTGCAGCAGACAATTGATATAGGTTTCCTGACTGGAAGAGGTGTAACCCTCCCCCTAATGAGGCACTACCAGCCCACTCATTTGATGTAGCTGATGGCATGGAAGGAGGGGAATCTGGCCACAACTGGTATAATGACAGTCCTTTGCTTCCTGACCTGCAGGACTGAGGCACGATGGGAAAGCTAACATTACTATGTCTTACAAATGGCACAAGGAATATGATACAACTTAATAGGTTAAGTGCCATATCAACCAGAATATTCCACAAGTCTTAGCTACCTCCTGCAGCAGCCAGCATACTTGGCTTCCACCTCTACCCACTCTGAAAGACATAAACAACAAAACAACCATCTCACATAAACATAGCTGAGATACAGATGTCACTGCAAAGCTAATTTCCCATATCAGAATTAATTGACAACAGATGTCTGGAAATGTGTTCACATCTACACAGCTAAACTACAGTCCTACATCAAACAGATACGCAGTATTCCACAACAGACAGCATTGCCATTCCAGATAGATAAGCAAGTACAGCATATCTATAGTCACTAGCACTAACCCACCTAGTATGCCTTAATAACTGTCAGAGGAAATAGCCTTTACTAGGAACACTGCTCTGAATGACAGAAAAAAGTTACGATTATAGGCTGAAAAACACTAGTAACCAGATACTAGCCATGCTGCTTGTCTTTTCCTGCCTAACTCTGCTTCCCCCGATAGAGATCTTCAGAGTGATAGCACCACAGATCATCACACCGATGGCTGCACTGTTCACAAGTAATAGAGATGCCAGCATCCAGAAATGTAGGTAGGGTAGGGCAAGATCTGCAGATGCCATTTGTGAGGCAGTGCAGTACTGGGGTAGGGTAGGCAAGATCTGCAGATGACATTTGTAAGGCAGTGCAATATCAGGGTAGGGTAAAGCAAGATCTGCAGATGATATTTGTGAGGTAGTGCAGTACCGGGGTAGGGTAAAGCAAGATCTGCAGATGCCATTTGTGAGGCAGAGCAGTATCAGGGTAGGGTAGGACAGGATTTGCAGATGCCATTTGTGTGGTAGTGCAGTACTATAGTAGGGTAGGGCAAAATCTACAGGTACCATTTGTGAAGCAGTGCAGTAAAGGCATTCAGAAATAATGTATTTGTGGTCATGGCTGAAGCACATCTTTTTGTGTGGTATTTTAGCTGTTTTTGGTCCTGAGCTTAGTAAAATTAAGGTGGGTACCAGATGAGGAATTACACATGGCACCAAATAACCAAGGTACATTTCTGCCATTGGGCCAGTTTGCAGCTAAGCAAGTTAATACCATGTATTCTTCATACAGATGGATCTTGATAGGGTCCCAGCAGCTGGTCCCCAAACTGTCCAACTAGCTACACAAACTTGTTGTTTGCTTGTAGCCTAAGCAGGCAGTCCTCCATTTTAAAATGACAAACCTCCATAGAGAAAAGAAAAACAGCAGCACCTATAGAGCATTTTCAGCCATTACCTGGCAGTAAAGATTATGCAGAAGAAACAGCCATGAGAACTTGCTTAGTGTCCTGCAGTAATGGAGTAAATGATAGATATCTGCTGTGATGTGCAAGTAAGCCCTTGTCTTGGAAATAGGGACATATATTAATAGGTAATATAGTTTTCATGTAATGTGTACCTGCATATCATCAACTACATAATACATGCAGCCACTGATAGATAAATAAATAGATAGATAGCTCATAGGATTAAGACTATGAGCTGTTAACTAGCTGCACTACATTATGAAAGATGAAATTAAGCTGGTGTTTTTTCGGTGTAATACATTAAATCTCCTGCACTGGAGGCTCATGGGATATATACAAATGACCCCTTAAAGATATACCAGTGTTTCAGCTACATGGCTTCTAAATACCCATAACTTCACTTTTTAAGTCTCTACCAGAGCATCTAGGTCAATGAAGCCAAGCCCCACTAGTTTTAGACATAGCATACTTTATTTTTTTTAACACCTTAAGTACATTACTTGGCTACAATTTGGAAAAACAATGCTTAAGACCAAACCTGATGTCCATAAAGATTAAGAAACACAATGCTTAAGACCAAGCCTGATGTCCATAAAGATTAAAGTGCCCACAAAATATCCTAAATAATGCCCAAACAAAGGGCAGAAAGCTCACACAGACAAACCATTCAGTAAACAATTGCAAGAAAGGCATACCTAAGCTAGAGTTTTTAGTGTGTAATACTTCCGCCCTGTAGTGGAATCCATGGGATATATGCAAATGACATTTTAGAGACAGTCTAAGTCCCCTTACAGGGTTATTTGTTCCCTATGTAACTAAGGAATGTAAACACTTAATGAAAAAAGGGATGCAGCTTGGGATCTGTGGAAACAAAGTAGAAAAGAACAAGATCTAATTCATTTCAAGCAACTTCGCAACCAAACAAAAAAACAGATCACCAAAGATAAACAAGTATACTGTACATACCTACAACAGAAACATAAAACCAATGCAAAAAAATTCTGTTCCGCTATCACAACCCTACTTCACCCAAGAACCAAAAAAGTCTCCAGTATATCATTCAATGCACCCCCCCTCCCCACTCTTAAATTGCTGAGGACTTTAACAACCACTTCATAAAATCTATAGCTGATCTGATCAGTAAAACCCACAACATCTGCCCACCTTCCACTCTAACTACCCCTAGTGATGTTCCATCATCTAGCCAGGACCCTCTTCACCCTCTCGACAATAAAAGCCCTTCCAAGAACAACTACACCTTCTCTCTCCAACCAATACCTACAAGCCTCATAAAAAAATACTGGTCATACTCAAACCCTGCTCTTCTGCTGACAGTCTCCTACCTGCATACCTAAACTTAGCAGCTGACTCCATAGCTTATCATATTAGCATCTTGATCAACCAATCTATATCCAAATCCAAAGTTCCTAACATCTGGAAAAAGTCTCATATCATCCCCATTCGCAAAGGAGGTAACTCCACTGAACTTACAAACTTTCAACCCACTGCCATACTTTCTCCCATCTCCAAAATACTGGAAAAATCTATTCATCTTTAACTCATGAATTATTTACAACAAAATGACCTCCTTACAATCACACAACATGGCTTTTATCCAGGACACAGCACATCAGCAGCTCTCTTAGCCTTCAATGAATATGTAAACAGATCTAGAGACTCAGATTATGTGTCTGCTCTGTTTCTTGATGTCTCAAAGGCATTCAGCACTATTTCATTTTTTCTACTCTTGAATAGGCTTGCTAATTTAGGACTTACCTCTCCCATACTACAATAGTTCCACAGCTAAATACAAGATCGAAAACAAGTGGTAAAATGGTCTAATGCTCTATCCCTCTTTCTTCCAAACTCCGCAGGTGTCCCTCAGGGCTCCACCTTAGTTCCTCCTTTTTAACATATTTGCTGATGACCTATGTACTGCCATTACTACTGGAACACTCATACAAATATGCTGATGATTCCATGATAATATGCACGTCTCCTACATTACCTCAACTCCACACTGATACATAACACACTTTCTCTGCTGTTGAATCCCGGCTCACTGACTGCCAGCTATTGCTCAACCCTAAAAAAAGTAAGTAGCTTCTTTTCCAACCAAAAAAACGCACTACTGACCCTAACTGCTTCAAACTTCTCTCTGCTGACAATACTACTACAGAAATTGTAAACAGCACCAAGCTGCTAGGTGTGATCATAGATGACCAACTACATTTTGATCTCCATGTACAACAAAACATAAAGAAAGCTCACAAGAAACTTGGCACACTCTATAGAAACAAACACTCATTAAACTTCTTTACCAGAATTACCCTCACCAAAACACTCCTTCTACCCTTCCTGTTCTATGGCTCACCTATACATACCAACTTACAAAACTCCTCTAGAGCCAAAATTGAACAGTGCTACAATAAGGTGGCCAAATTTGCCACCAGCTCAAAAACCAGAACGCACCACTGTATATCACTCAAAAAACGAAACTGGCTAGAATTCCCCAACCACCTACTATATATCCAACTACATACGCTTCATAAATGGTCTAGAAACCCCTGTCCTGTCCAGCACTAAATAACATCATCAAACCATACAACCCATGCAGAACACTAAAGTCTTCTGACAAAGAGCTTCTCATTATATCCAAACTCTCAAAGACAGCTGGACAAAGCCTATACTCTCACTATGTTGCCAAAGTATGGAACTCACTCCCTCTATCTGTAAGAACCACTACTAACCTACCTGCCTTCAAAATTGTACTAAAACAACACTTTAACAACTCTCAGCTGTGTCCATGTACTGCTCCAGGCTAATTTCCTCCCCAGACCTACCCTATCTCTCCTATCATTCTCACTCTCTATCTCTCATACCATTTCTGTTTATAAAGGCATCCACCAATCACCTTGTCAACAATGTACCTACAGCTTGTATCACTTCTAATACTGATTTGCTCTGTTTTATAAAGATCGTATATATCAGTATATAATTGAAACTTCTCCCTCCAGAAAGATTGAGTTTTTCATTAACAAAAAAAAAACACAACAGTGATCTCTGTATTCACAATGTACCCATAACTTATATATTCTAGAAAAATGTCATTACCTTGTATTACAAAGATTATATTTATTCTGTATTTAATCAAGACTGCATAGATCAATTTTCTCCCTGGGCCTCACCTGAAAATGGGTTCCTTTTGACCCACATGGACTATTCTGATAAACAAATGTCAAATAAATAAATAAATAAATAAATACAATTTGCAGATATGCCAGATGACTACAACAGTAAAATCTCTATTTACTAGGAGTAAAGGAATCAGTCTTAACCTCAAATTATTTAATACTGACAGCCACACAGACAAATCTGTATCACTGCTGAAAGTCATCTGAAAGAATGAATTTCCACCCTAAAATGATTGATTTACTGTCTTACCTTTGTACCTTGTTTGACTAGCATAAGGCTCTAAAGCTCATCAAACCACAAGTATCAGTATATGCAAAGCAGGCAACATTAGTATCATATCATCTGCAAACAAAAGTACTTCTGTAGAGGTTTCAGTGTTTTTACTGGAAGAGATGCTAATGGCTTCAATTTCATAATGAGTAACCATATAACCAGGGGACATATGTGATGGACTCCTCTTGCTGCCACTAGTCTAATGGAAAAACAGGGTCCAACCCTGACCATGGTAGACGATTATCAATAAATAGCAGAGATAATGGAATCTAGCCTTTCTAGTAGGTCGTAGAAATTCAGCTGTGCACAAAGATCTGCCCACACCCCTAGATCAAATGTTTTTAATTGCAACATCATCCACCTTCCTGGCAATCTTTCTTTCCATTACAGCCACTGAAACAATTTTCTAACATGTCTCTTCTTTGAACAAACTAGCCTCTTGTTCCCATTTAAGAAAACTGAACTTCAAATCTACCTCATACATGATAAATGCCTTATAGTCTTCCTTTAGTGAGGAGGTTAGGTAGTAAGTAAGGCAGGGTCTTTGGCAGGTGTCAGAACTAAGGATATTAATGTCTATTCCCAGAAGGGGGTACTACAGCAGACCCAAAAAGAATGATATGCACTCTAAAACAGCCCTAGCACTTGAAAGAGAAGCTTTTTATAGCCTTAAGTGGAAAGTCTGTTTCTGCAGCATTTTGTAGATAGAAATATTTTGAACTACATCCACTTTTGTATTTCTGTGAATAAGGAGATTTTAGCAGCTTCCAAGAAATGCGTGACGTACAGAATTGTCTCCTATTCCTTTATATAATTTCCTTTGCACCTGACCATCCCTCCCCTGATAATAGTCATTCAGAATTTTGAAATTTATCCTGATGACCTGGCTATTTTCCTTGTTCTTAGATTAAACAGATATAGAAGTCCAGCCTGCCTCATCTTTTGCTTGTATTTATAAATCAGTTGCATGTACACCCTAAATGGCATATTGTACTGTTGCAACTGAATTCTGTCAACACTTACTTCAGTTTTGTTTTCATTAATAATTGCCTGTATCTGTTATTCTAGTATTTTCTTAAGGAGGACATGTTCTCAGAAGCCTGAGATACTATGTAACATCTGTCTTAAGCTGTGCCTGCAAACTTGTAAGCTCTGTATACCAGTCATAACAGAGAGTGTCCACTCACATTTGGACCTTGGCATGGAAAGCGCAATTAAAGGCATCTCATAGCATAGTTGAGGAATGCTGAGTTAAGTCATGCACAGCAAAGACGACATTGCTGAATGCATATAATTTGGGGGAAGACTTCATACTTTGGGAGGTTTTAGTTCCAACTTAGTACAGGAGAACTCAAGCAAAGTATTATCTGAACTGCAGCAAAAAATTAAAGCAAAGAAAGAAGGTAGGGAGATAATGTTGTTAATGGGGCTGTATAAAGAATACTACAACTGTTTTTTTCTTCTCAGTGAAAATGCAAGTGTGATACAGAAATTGGAGGAAACCTACAATATTTTTACCCTAATAGAGTTATAAAATTTAAAATATGTGCAAAGCTTGAAATTATTTACAGTAAATCACACCCCATACAAACATTTACAAAGCTGTTTATTCAGTCTTTTGACAAATGCTTTAAAATACATATAGCAAAACTATGCTTTTCTTCATTTAGTCCATTGGCTTCCTTTCAATGGATATTGTCATAAAAGGACTATAGCTTCCTATAGAGCTCAATCACCTTCAAAACTGGATGCTGTATCTGAATTCTGAATATGTCAGTAAGTAAAGAATCTCAGATGTTTGACAGGAAGATTTATTACAGATGAACTGCATTAACTATATATTTTGCAGTATTGCAAAATTCCAGAGGCCAGTCTGGACATTTTGCAAGTGCCAGGGCTGTTCTAACTTTAAAGTGCAACCTCTGAAAGTTTATTCAGTCTTTACCTTATGTCTCAACTGCACAGTAGATTTTTTTTTTATACTGAGAAATGAAATGTATTGTTCAGGAGTCTTCTAAATATGCTAAATGTTCTTAACAGTTAGTGGTATATAAATAGCAGTGATTCTTCAGGTACAGGCAGTGACAGGAGTGTATAGTGTTGTAGAACTGTGGTATGCATTAAGAAAGAGATAATAATTGAAGACCCCAGGAAGACAAATGCTATTCCATCCTATCCTGTAGTACCTGTGTAATTCTTCTATCTAAGCACTCCTCCATACTTAGATGTAAATGCATGAAATAAATAGTTAACAACTGGTGGTTGACTTGTGCCATCACATCCCCTAATGCTCCATTTTCATTGAAAAAATATTTAACATCTCCCACCCAGTGACCCACCTTCATTGATATAGCTACACCTCACTTTTTCCAAAGGTTTGACTAGCAGAGATTACAAGCATGTATTCATACCAAAACTTTCAGTGACTGGCAAAAGAAGAAAGGGATTTCATGAAGGGCGACAGTATACATGGAGAGGTTCCAGAACCAGTTAAAGACCCTTGATTATTTTATTGTCTCTTTAGCCAATTAGTGTTAATCGAATCTATTATCATTAGATGATCTAAACTATCTAATTTCTAGCACTTACGTTAATGTGCTTAATAGGGCTCCATTTGGTTCCTCCCTAATATATCCTGTAATACTACATGTTTTCCACCGTTAATCTGGGTCTATATTAGAATATCAAAGTTTCAAAACTTTGAATGTTCTAATATTGAACCCTATTCAGTGAAAGCTGAAAATATCGAAGCAACAGAAAATCGAATTTTTTTCCTAGGGAAAGAATTCGGTTGTCTGTTTCTGTTGCTTCGGTATTTTCAGTGCTGTGGTGGAAAGTTATGGCTCAGGTTCAGGTAAGTGTGCGATTGAGTGCGGGTTAGGTTAGTTAGGGTTAGGGTGCGGGTTAGGTATGTGTGAGATTGTGTGGACATGAGCATTAGGGCAGGTTAGGTGAGTTAGGATTAGGGCACGGGTTAGGTGTGTGTGAGATTATGTGGACATGAGGTTTAGGGTGGGTTAGGTGATTTAGGGTTAGGGCGCGGGTTAGGTATGTGTGCCATTGTGTGGACGTGAGAGTTAGTGCAGTTTAGGCGAGTTAGGGTTAGGGTGCGGGTCAGGTAAGTGTGTGATTGTGTGAATGTGAGGGTTAGGGCGGGGTAGGTGAGTGTGCGATAGTGACAGACCTTAGGGTTAGGGTTTGGTTTAAGGTAAGTGGATAGTTAGTGGTGTGAGTATAGTTTAGTGTAGGGTTAGGTGTAAGATTTTAGGTGTATGTGTGTGGATTGCTGTTCGTTTGGTGTGCTTGTGTTGTGTGTATGTTTTTTCGAACAGCAAATTTTTTCCCTAGGAAAAAATTTAATGTTCTGTATGTTCGATGTTTTCAGCTTTCACTAAATAGGGTTCGATATTAGAACATTCAAAGTTTTGAAACTTCGATGTTCTAATATAGACACTGTTAATCCTTACCAGCATTGAAAGTAAACCTTGTACCAATAATGAGAGAAGAAAACAAACACACATATAGGATCCATATACAGAATGCAAATCCATTTCATTTTAAATATGAAGAATCTTCTCAATGTTGTATCAAACACTCAAACAGCTGTACACAAAATGCTTGCCATAGCCCTAAAAGTAATGGAAGGATTAATCTCCTTCCATATGATTTGTAGCCTTACAATAGAAGGGGGGAATGTCTATGTTACAAGACACATCAACATTATTACCAGTAGCTCTGGAAGGATTATCATACTGTAATTATGTATTCACAGAATAGACATAAGGCATGCAGTCATTCATCTAGATAAACATATAACTCCAAGATATGTACAAACAGAAAAAATGCAAATAAAAAAATGGGAGAAATGGAAAGATAAGAGCAGATGAATTGGAAATGTGAAAAGAAGTAAAAGGAAGAAAGAGGAATTAATTAAAAATGTCTTCACTATTAGCTTTCCATCCATCCTCAATCCCTTTTGCACATGGGGTCAGAGTGCCAGTTCAACAGTTACAATCACCTCAAGCCAAGGTTTACACTGCTGGATGGCTAGCCCTGCCATGGTAGTTCACCCATATCACTCACAGCTAATTTAGAATGTCTAACACACCTATTACATGTCTTTGGAGTGTGGGAGGAAACCAGTGCACCCAGAAGAAACCCATGCAACTGCAGGGAGGACATGCAAACTCCATACAGAAGGCACCCCAGCCGAAAATTGAACCAGAAAACCTCTTGCTGTGTGGCAACAACACTAACCACTGCACCACCATGGCACGTTCACTATCACCTTTATTTCCATAAAAATAACAGATCCAGTTGTTAATACAGCCCCGGTGCATGACAGCGCAATAAAGTCTTCCAGACAAGGCATCCTCTTAGCAACATACAGCTATGCTGGAGTAGGTTATGGACACATCCAGTAAAGGGAAGCATATCTATGAAGTCCATTACAAGGAAATCAGCAGGACAGTCCATCCAGGATAAGGACCAGAAAAATACAGATAATCTAGCCATTTCTGAAAAACCAAAAACAGACACCTCTGTGTTCAACTCCAATAAGATCACCCCATCAAATTAGCAAGCAACGGAAAAGAGAAGGAACATGCACAGTGACATTTATTGTGGGGTAATGGTACTGAGTACATAAGTAATAGTTATGTTGTCCTCCAGGAAAAGAAAGACATGCCCTACAATAGTTTGGAAAATCAACATTCATAATATCACACAGATTTTTCCCAGTCAGTGCCCTTGAGTTAAGCCATTACAAACGAGACACAATGCAGCAGGCTTTCCAGTATGTTAACTAGCTTCATTTAGCATATTATACAAAACCACAACTACATCTAGATCAAAACATCAGTCAGTTGCCTGCCATAAAATGCAATATGGTTCTATTATGAAAAATGTCTGACAGATAAACATAACTATGCCATAGTTGCCTCATGCCCTCCTGACTTTAAATACTGCATTGACCAGTTAGGCATAGCTCAGGTTACTACAATATGAGAGACAGAGAAAAATGTCCTAACAACAAATTGTAAAGAATCATGCCATCCTGTGTAAGTGTTCCCTTTGTTCACTATATCTCCTTAAATGGTACCTTTTACTACTGTTTTAGGGCAAGACATCTTGAGATGGGAGCTGCTGCCTGTTGTCATTACACATTCCTTTGCTGGTACCACTCCAGTTAGTCAGCATGAGTTAGCAACCCCCATTCCTGTAGAACTGTTATTATACCCTCTGATTACTTAAATATCATTTGCTCTTTCTGCAAGTAAAAATTGGGGCTGGCAGGAAGCAGTGCTGTAGTTTTCTTTTTTTTTAATCTGGTTTACAAGAGGAATCATTAGAGTTATTTTTGATCCAATACTAAGTATAATTTTTGTTCACAAGTTCTGTCTTTCCAAGGTATTTTGCACTGGGGGTTGATCGAGTGACACTGGATGCCTCTTTTTTCTACCTGCTCACTGCTTCCCTGTACTTTACAGCAGAGAAAGATGTGGCCTCTCTGTCCTCTGCTTTATGTTAGACTACAGCTTAGAAATCATTGGCAGCCAGGGACGAAGACATTGAACCATGTCCTTTCTTTTTCACCTTTGTGAAAACCAAAAATATGAAGATTACTTCTTTGGCATTAATGTAGAATGCTGCACCTCACCAGTGCATTTGTGCAGTCCTCAGAAAGTTATGGTGGTAACCAGGGCTTTTTGGGGGCCGGTACATGCCGGTACCTCTGTTGCCGTTTCTTTAAAAAAATAAATAAATAAATAAATAAAAACTTTCTTTTCTAAAGGTGTTCTTCGTTAAGAATGCCCTTTGTGTTGGGTCGCACAGATGCAGAAGACTCGTCTGTGCGATATGCGACCGATCATTTACGTCTTCCTGGTCCACTCGCACGGAATTAGAATTCCTGAAGACATTTGGACTGACTGCAACCGGACAAGTGAGTGGTAGATGTGCGTGTATGTTTAAGCTTTTAAGAGGAGTGTGTGTGTGTGTGTGTGTGTGTGTGTGTGTGTGTGTGTGTGTAAGAAGTATGGTTCTTTCCATGATTCCACACTGAATACTGGTACAGCGGTTTAGTTTAAAATTGTAAACAAACCAAAATATGCTAAAAACAAACAAGCTAAAAAACAAATACAAAAGAAGCAGTAGTACCACAAAAATGTTCAATATCCACAGATAAGTGCTTTTGTCCGTGTAAAATTCAAATGGGCTTCTTCATCTGAAGAAGTCCACTTGAATTTTATACGGACGAAAGTGATTATCTGTGGATATTAAATGCTGTTGCAGTACTACTGCTTCTTTTGTATTTGCTTTTTAGTTTAGTTTAGTTTAGTTTAGTTTAAAATTGCTTGGGTGTGACATAACCCCACCTTATTTGCGTATTATTGCCAACTCAACCTGATAATAAAGGTCATGAATGTAGTCATATAGTAATATTATGTTTAAAATAACTGATAATGCTTATGCCAGATTTATCATTAGATGTGTATAGGAAACTACTGGATACATTGTTGGAACTCATTGAGGTAATGTTTTTAATTTGATTTGTAGCAGCATTTTTCCAACTATAGTTATATAAAAGATCTGTATAGCAGTCTGACTACTGTAAAGTCTACACAACACATTTTTGCAAGTACCTATGCTATGTCCTGTGACTGGAAGATCACTTTTTTGTTTATTAATAACATGTTGAAGTCACAATGTTTCATTTTCTTTTCTAATGAAATTAAAAATACACCTTCATTGATGAATGGAAGGTTTGAGAAGAAACAACCTTTGTACTTAATTTAATCTAGTCATGTTTTGATGACTGAGTCATTTTTGAAAGCTAAGAAGCCCCTCTGTTTTCTGTTGTATAGCATATGGCTTTAATGAAGCACCAGTGTTTTAAATTATTTTTTTCTGTATAAAAGCATCCTTCAGGTACAGGTATATGCTTATAAAGGCAGAAGCAAATGATAACACAGAAGTCACTGAAAATATTCTGAATAGATAAATACAGGTTGGATGTAGTTCTAGTGGCATCAACATCCACACAAGCAAAGCAAAAGCTGTGCAAATAAATTTTGCTATAAAGTTTTAAATTGAATTTTATTTGTTAAGTTGAATAAAATCAGTTAAATTAAACAATGTTAATAGTTTTATTGTGTAACTCGTTTAATAAAGTAAGTTGTGGCATAAACAAGAATTATACATCGGACAGCCCTCTGGATTCACTAATCTTAGTGACCATTTAGGAGCAGCACGGCAACGCGCCATGCATGTTAATGAAGGAGTGCTGTCTGAGCTCCTAAACGGACATGGAGCATGTATGAGTGCAGGGGGTGTGTCTGAGAGCAGAGCTCTTAGAATATACACGCCCCTGCAGTCAAGAACAGTTTAGCAATAGGAATGAGCAAGGCCACTCATAGGTGGTTGCATACCCCCAGCAACATCCCCCCAAGTTTATAAGAGCAATAGTTAAAATATAATAATATAAGCAAGTTAATTTTGTTTATCAAACAGATAACATTTAACCGTAGGTGCATGGGTTTGCCCATTGCTTAGCTATGTTTACTGCAGCTTAAATGGCGCAAGAGGATAAATATCAAGATATATGCAAATGACGCAGTACTGCAATAGTGTAGTGGACAGAGCATTTGCCTTACGAGCAGTCATTCCCGGTTCGAGTCTCAGTCCAATGCATTCCATTTTCCATGTCAAATCACTTTATGAAAAATATTTTTTGTTGCATCACCTACTAAATAACATATATTTGTAAACTGAAGTAGTGCATTAAATGCAGATGTGAGGTGTCATTGTAATAATGTTGTAAAATCCACAGATAAACACAGGTGCCCCATACAGTATATCTACACATGAATCAGGGATACAAATCAAAGGTATAATGTATAATGAATGATAAATCCATAGAATATCCAAATCCACCATCTTCCCAAAAAACATTTTACATTTCTGTCTAAATTAGTGCAGGGGTAAGCGAGAGTAAGCACTATTAAGCAGGTTTAAGCCCGTTTGCGTGGGGGTAAGCAATGCGCACACAGGGTAAGCAATATTGAAGCTAACTCACTGTAAGCATAATTAACCTGAAGTTTGCATTGTTTACCATCACGCAAACCCGCTTACAACTGCTTAAAAATGCCTTAATCACTCTGTATGCAACAGCCTCTGTTCTGGCCAGAAACAAAATATACAGCCCTTGCAGGCCTTGAACCCAGGACCCTGTACACTATAGTCACCGCAGTAAACCACTAAGCCGTCACAGCAGTGCATAAGATTGAGGTATCACCAAACAGATCCTCACTATAGGAATATTAAACTTAACATGTGAAAGGACTGTATATACAGTTTTATGCTGTATAACCTACTACATAACATAAATATGTGAACTGGAGTACTGCATTAAGTCCAGATCTGAGGTGTCATTATGATAAGTCTTTTGGCTTTTCCCAGATAGAGGTCACCACAGTGGAACTCCAGTCCACTAATGATTGGCAGTGGATTTTTACAGTGCCAAGTTGCCAGCCCAATGCCCAACCTTCAAAGAAGGTGCACCCATTCACGCTCACGCCTACCTGCATGTCTTTAACATCACTTGACTGCAGGGAGGACATGCAGACTCCACACAGAAGGTGCTCCAGCCGAGAATTGAACAGGAGAACCTCTTGCTGTGGGGCTAACCGCTGCACCACCGTGACCTGTTTGAGGTGTCATTGTGATAAAGTGTTGAAATCCCTTCATAAACACAAGGACCCCATACAGTGTACATACACATGAATCATGGATACCAAACACATATATAACATGTAATGAATAATTAATCAATGCCAAACAGCAAATAGTATGCAAATTAAAATGTAAGCAATGCTAAGATTTGCACAGCCCTGCTTACTAGGTGTAAGCAATGTGTAGGGCAGCTAAATCAGTTTGCCCATTGGTATACCGCTTTAAGCAAAGCCAACCTTAGGAAAGCAGGTTTGCCCATAGCTTAGAATTTTCAAAACCATCCAATCATGGCAAAGTGTGGGAAATTGGCCCTATTTAAACTCAACAGGCAGAAATACATCTTATAACTGGTTGCACCTTCCTCCTGTAGGCACTATGACTGGTATGGGAGAGGGAGTGCACTTTTAGGTGCAGCGCTGGGGCATCAAGGAGTCCAAAGTCATGGCAGGACTACTTGTTAAAGACCATGACCAGTGACTGCTTGAGGGCCAATACCTGCTGCAGGGCCAGTACCAGGGTTCCCAATATAAAGCGGAAGTCTGGGACCATCTCACCCATGACCTCACAAGTGCCACTGGCATACCTCAAACTGGTGAGCAGATCAGGCATCACTATGCTGACCTGAAGTGGAGAAAGAGGGATCTCTTGGATCAGTGGATCCAAGAGGCTAGGAGGACGGGGATTTTCCAGCTGTGTGTAAGTATCAGTCCACTACCTGTTTAATAATTGCAAGCTCATGTATATTATGGATAGGTATGGCTAAATATTCCTGTTACGTCATTGACAGTGGCAGATGAGCGGGCTGCGAACCGGGAAGTCCATGCCTGTAAATTGCAGAGATTGTGTCGCGAGGCAAGTTAATAATACTCTTGCATCTACTGTCATAAGAAATAAATCTAAAAGTAGTAGTAAGGTAATTGCCAGTATAAAACCTGTATTGTTTAATGCATGTACTGAATACACCAGATAATATGGCAGGAAGAGTCTCATATAGGTTGTATTTAAATAAAAGGTTAACAGCCTGACAATAAAGGTCTAACTGCTGGACTGCATGTGTTTATTCTGGTATCATATGGTAATGTAGAGCTGCAGTCTCTTAAAAGTACTGTTCTATTAAGCACAGTTACCCACACTGTTCTACATAAATAAAATGTGTAGGAATGTCTGTATATGACTGTTGTAATCACAAGAGGTCATATTGTACAACCGAGAGAGACTTAGACAGAAATCAGTGAAAAGATAGACAACGTAATCCAAATAGCACACTCAACTGAGACGTGAGCTGTTGTATTTTTAGCACACACAGCCATGGTTCAAATCCTGGGAGTGGTACTAAGCTGTATGCAGAATTATACCCCGCAACTATACAGATATGTCCGGAATGTCCAGTTAATTGGTCCACATCCACTGCCTGTCCCCCTGGCAAATCAGTGGGATGATCCCATATGTTTGGGCAGCAAATAATGACATACAACTGATTGTCAGACATCTATAAGAGCAAACCTGTCACTCTAGCAACTCCCCAAAATGTTATGAGAGTAATAAGCCAAGTATGTCGACTGAAGAAACTCCAACTGTACTCGGTTGCATACTGCCTACTCAGAGGTGATCTCTGCCTGACATACAAGGCCATGTTCTACCCAGAATTGATGGACATGCTCCACCTAAAGAAAACCAAATCCCCTCAAGCCACACGCTCTAGGGATCTAAACTTCACCACAACAATAAATAGGACGTGCTGGAGGGACAGATTCCTGTCCCAGAGACTTCCAATCTACATTAGGCAGAGCCCCTCACTAACACTTTTCAAGAGAAACCTTGACGAGTGGATAGGAAACAGAAAGTTTGCCCCGGGGATCACTTCAGTGGCTCTGCTGGACAGAGGCACAGGGTACTAATCTAAGGGGGCGGCAAAAGCCAACACATTCCGGCTAGGCTTATAAATGCCTTTGGGCAGATAGGTTCATAGGTAGGTACTAGGCTATTTCCCATCTCCACCCCCATTTTGTAAAGCTGTGACCAGAGTGTGTGCAGTAATGAGATGTATGTGCATAATACTAATGTGGAATCTGGTAATATGTGTGGCATTATTCAGGTAGTGCTAACAAACATTGCCCCCACAGGTCTGTCAGATACGAAAACTGTGCCTAGAAATAAAAGACTGAAATCCTGGACTGGTTCTGTTTACTCTGGTATTGTATGGCATTGTTAGTGTTGCAGTTGCTCTGAATAATAAGGTATTACTCATCACTGTCTTCCATACTGTGCTACATAATAAAACTGTCTAGGAAACCCTGTATAAGAGTGTTGTAATTACAAGGTCAGATTGTCAAACCACGGGAGACTTATAGACAGAAATCAGAGAAAAGATACACAACAATATCTATATAGCACACTCAGCTGTGATGGACACTGTATTATTTTTTAGCAGACACAGCCATGGTTCGAATCCTGGGAGTGGTAGTAAGCTGTATGCAGAATCATACCCCACAAGTGTACAGAATTGCCCAGAATGTCTAGTTAAGCGGCCCATATCTGCTGGCTGTTACCCTGTCCCCCTGGCATATCAGTGTGCTAATCTCTGACATGTAGGCAGGATTTAATGTCATAGAACTGACTGTCAGGCCTGTACAAATTTAGAAAATGTCAGTGAAAACAAACCTGTCATTGTACAACTCACCAAAGGTTTATGAGGGCAATAGTCAAAATATGTCCCAGTTTCACCTGCATGCTGTCAAGACATGCCCAGAGTGTGTGCAATAAGAGCTGGACAGGTATGTGCATAACATCACCCTGGAATCTGGGAATATGTGTAGAAACAGTCAGGTAGTGTTAACAAACAATACCTCCACATCTATACCAGGTAAGAGGTGTATACTGCAGGTAAAACTCAGTTCATGTATATAGTTGTCTACATCCATACCACTGTCCAAACTAAGGTCATAGGGTAGTTTAATAATACCTGTAAGGAACAGATCACAGCACCGACTAGGAAAGTAATGAGAACTACAGGAATATACTAGTTGTTAATTGACAGCTTTCTCTCCCCCCCACCATATCTACAGCAATAAACTAAATACACGACTCAATCGGTATGTGCACCATTAAATCTACTGTTGGAACATATGTCCTATTGTTCGATAAATATTTAAATTTGTTTCTATGCATGGGCCATGTTGAAATACTCCCACATTGGTGGCATGCTGCCATCAATGTACCTGCATGCTGTTGTAATGGCCACTGTGGTTCCAAATATGCATGTGTTCTGTTTGCTATGAAACTGTTCCATATCTTGTGTTTCAGGTTAATGGGAATATTTATGCATGCTGTTATATTTAATCCTGGAATGTGTTGACTATTACTAACCCACATATGTTTTAAAATTGAAACATCATATCATGTTTAAGAAGGCCTGTCCAAGCGGACCCACCTGTCCCACGTCATCTGGCCATGGCACCAGGCACCAACACATCTGGGGCCGACCCTGGGACCTCCTTGTCTGTTGGTCCTGCACCACCTTTGGGTGGAAGCGCCTCAGGGGATGGGGCTCACCCCCCCCCGGGAGCAGGTGCAGGCAGGACACTGTCATCTGTTGACAGGTCCGGAGTGTGTTGCATAGCGAGCTACGCAGGGAGTTTGGAGGGGTCTGTATTAGAACATTGAAGTTTTGAAACTTTGAATGTTCTAATATCGACCCCTATTCAGCGAACGCTGAAAATAGCGAAGCTGCAGAACACCGAATTCCTTCCTAGGGAAAGAATTTGATTGGCTATTTCTGTGCTTTCGCTATTTTCAGCACTGTGGTGGAAAGTTATGGGTCGGGATCAGGTAAGTGTGCGATTGTGTGGACGTGAGGGTTAGGGCACAGGTTAGGTGAGTTAGGGTTAGGGCGCGGGTCAGGTAATTGTGCGATTGTGTGGACGTGAGGGTTAGGGCAGGGTAGGTGAGTTAGGGCGCAGGTGAGGTGAGTGTGAGATAGTGATGGACCTTAGAGTTAGGGTTTGGGTTAAGGTAAGTGGATAGGTAGTGGTGTATGTACAGTTTAGTGTAGGGTTAGATGTAAGATTTTAGGTGTATGTGTGTGGATTGCTGTTTGTTTGGTGTGCTTGTGTTGTGTGTATGTGTTTCGGAACAGAGAATTTTTTTCCCTGGGAAAATATTCGCTGTTCTGCATGTTCGATATTTTCAGCGTTCACTGAATAGAGGTCGATATTAGAACATTCGAAGTTTCAAAACTTCAATGTTCTAATATAGACCCGTTTGGAGATCTGCTATGCCAGCTTGAGGGCTGTGTGGCACAACTAGAGGGCCAGCCTGGCCCTCCTACTAAGCCCCCAGCACAGCCATCTTCTGGTCCGTGAAGGTGCAGTGGTGAATACCCATGAGTGGGGACCTCAGTCCTACTGTTTCCACTAGGGGGCTCATGGGCTTCTGACTTCCAACACCCCTCCCCATCCAAGGTGTTTATCACCCACATGTGTCATATACCTCTCCTGTATGCTGTATTGTCTGTCTTGTCTGTTATCCTACTCAACCTACCTCCACAAATATACCTACTATCCCTCCCCAGCATCCCATTCTCACCTGAAAAAAAAATAAAAGGGAAATCCGTTCCAAAAAAAAATCTCGCCCCATACATAGCTGTCCATTTCACACACATGTCCACTGGACACATGTAATCTGGTCTAAATGACTTCACAACATATTATTGTTGTCCTCACCCCTCTGTCAGGGCTATGAGTGTCCAAATCTACCTCCAAATCAGTATATATGCACAGCTGTGGCTGTAGAAGAAATGGGAAGCTATGGACCTTCCCTAACACCCATCCTGCACATCCCTAGCTATTTTCCCTACTGTCTTTCCCTCTTTGTGCCCCTTTTTCACCACTTTCCTATCAACACTTTTTCATTTCTTTTAAAGAAATTAGCATGGGGTAAGTGGGAGTAGGCATTTTTTAGCAGCAGTAAGCGAGTTTAAGCTTGTTTGCATGGCGGTAAGCAATGCCTACACAGGTTAAGCAATTGAGAAGCTAAATCAGTATAAGAAACTGTAAACAGAAGTTAGCAGTGCTTACCTCTATGCAAACCCACTCAAACCCATTTACAACTGCTTAAACGTGCCTTACCCACTCTGTATCCAACAGCCCTTGTTCTGCCTAGCAACAAAATAGACAGCCCTTGCAGGTCTTGTACCCAGGACCCTGTACACTATAGTCACAACAGTTAACCACAATGACAGCTGTGAAGACAGTTGTTTTTCCAATACATCTGTCAGTAGACATATTGAATAGTATTAAACAATTGCTGTGACTTCTACAATTGTATAATACATGTTAGTGATATTACTGTCACATCACATATGTTGTTATATCTAAATATACACATATCAGATACATACTGTGTGATACATCTGGGAAGGTTTACACATGATAAGGATATGGATATATACATATACATATGTAGATATATGTCTTTATGTACATACACATATATATATGTATTTATACACATCCGTATAGTGCATCGTGTATCTGGCCATTTATAGATCTGTTTGTATATATATATATATATATATATATGTGTGTGTGTGTGTGTGTGTGTGTGTGTGTGTGTGTGTGTGTACATCATATATATATATATATATATATATATATATATATATATATATATATATATATACATTTATGTCAATGTATATGTAGATATCTATAACTATATGTGCATATATATCTATATATCTCTGTATGTGTAGACATATATAGATATGCATATGTATATATGTGTATGTGTATGTATATGTGTATATATATATATATATATATATATATATATATATATATATATATATATATATATACACACACTTATATATAGGTTCATAGGTTCATAGGTTCATACTAGGCTATCTGCCCTGGGGCAATTATAAGCCTAGCCCGATTCTGTATGGCTTACGCCACCCCTTGATTTGAGTATACTGTGCCCTTTTAAGGTTTAGTTTACTGTGCCTCTGTCTAATAGTGACACGGGAGTAATCCCTTTGACAAACCTACGATCCCCCATCCACCTATCGAGATTCTTCTTGAAGAGATTCAGTGAGGTGCTCTGCCTCACATGAACCGCAATTCTATTCCAGAGCGAAGGGAGCCTCTGGGTTATGAACCTGTCCCTCCAGCAAGTTCTATTTATTTCTGTGCTGAGGTTCAAGTCCCTTGAGCGTGTGGCTCTAAGGAATTTAGATTTACTGAGGTGGAGCATGTCCATTAATTCTGGATTTGACATAGCTTTGTATGTCAGGCATAGATCGCCTCGAAGTAGGCGGTATGCAACTGAGTAGAGCTGGAGTTTTTTTAACCGAGCAGCATATGGCATCTGTTTGAGACCCTTGATCCTCTTGGTGAGATACTTTTGGGGTCTTTCTAATTGCTGCAAGTGTCGGGTAAGGTACATCCCAAAAGGGGTATTGTATTCTATGATGGGCCTGATGAGGGATGAATAAAGGGGCACGATTACCTTTCTTGATCTAGATGTGAAACCCTTCGTGATGAGGTGGGCTATGTAGAAGGTCTTTCTAACCACTTTGGCAATGTGGTTTTCAAGGAGAGATTGCTATCAACTTGGGTCCACAGGTCCCTAATAACTTTCTCTGTACTTAATGGGTTTCTGCCTATGTGGTAATTTGTGGGCACATTGTTTTTGCCAAAGGGTATGACTATACATTTTTTGGCATTTAGCTTTAAACCATGGTGCTGGCACCAGTTATCTGTCTCTGTGAGACCTTTTTGAAGGATGTTTGTGTCAGCTGGAGAGTCGATTATGGTGCCCAGTTTGCAGTCGTCTGCGAACTTGGTGAGCCATAGTCCTCCCACGTTTGCCTGTACCTCGGAAAAGTATATACTGAACAAGAGTGGTCCCAGGACAGAACCCTGTGGGACGCCACTTGTGACCAGTTTTGAGTCTGACATGGCTCCAGCAACTCTCACTCTGTGGGTTCTGTCTTTGAGCCAGTTTGCAACCCATCTTGTGACATAGGGGTTTATATTTAAGCTGGATAGCTTATCTATGATGCCCGAGTGGGGTATTGTGTCAAATGCCTTTGCAAGGTCCAGATAGGCTGTGTGGACTACCTTCCCTTCATCTATGGCTTTGGTGACTGTTTTGAAGAAGTCAACCAGGTTCAAAAGGCAGGATCTGCCCTTGACAAAGTCGAACTGGGTAGGATCTAGTGTCTGTAGGTCCCCAATGTCTTTGTTTATGAGCTCCATGATAATCCTCTCCATAGCCTTGCAGACTAAGCTAGTCAGGCTTATGGGGCGATAGTTTCCAGGGTCCGTAGAGGCAACACCTTTGTGGAGTGGGACCACTGTTGCTGTACGCCATTCTGTGGGCACATATCCTGTAGTGAGACTGAGATTGTATAGCTGTTTTATTTGAGGGATTAGTTCCTCTTGGAGTTCATGTAGGACGCAACCTGGGACGCCATCTGGTCCCATGGAAGCAGTGTTTTTTGCTTTGGAGAGGGCAGCCTTCACCTGAGCATCAGAGATGTTTGGGAGACAGCCCTCTGCCGGGATAGATACTTGCTCTTTTGGGGGGGAGGGGAGGGGAGAAGTTTGCACTGAACCTGTCTGCCAGGATATTAGCAATGTCTGTGGGTTCAGTGTATTTTTTGTCATTTAGAATCAACTCAGAACAAGTCTGGGAGTTGCATCCCAGGTTCCTAACATAACTGAAAAAAGCCTTATGATTGTCTTTGGTGTCCTGTGCAATTTTTCTCTCGAAGCTGGCCTTGGAGGATTTTATGAGGGATCGTAATTTTTTGCTAGTACTGATCAGAGATGCCTTCCGTATTAGGGATTTTGCTCTATCATGTAGTAGCTTCCTCCTTCTGTTGTACAGTTTATTTATGGCAGGGGTCCACCAGACTGTACGCCTGCCTTTGGATGATTGGGTCTTGGTTTTGTTTGGGATAGCATGATCCATGCATTCCTGGAGATGTCCGTAGAATGCGTTTATATAGGATTCTGCAGTTTGGGCTGTAGTTTCCACTGGCCCTGGGGCCTTGAAGGATTCCACTTCGGTTTTGAGAAGTCAGAAGTTTGCTTTTGAGAAGTTTATCACTGTGGTTTTCTGGGCTGGGGGTGGGGTCGGGATGTGGACATCCAGTGAAATTAATTTATGGTCTGATCTTACCAATGAGGGATATACTTCTGGTGTGGAGCATAGAGTCCCCATGTTGATAATGATCAGGTCTAGTATGTTGTCCCCTCTTGTGGGAGCGGTGACTAGTTGTTCCATAGCATTTGAGTTTATAATTTCCAGGAACCTTTGGGCTAAGGTGCTGGGGCTTGAGTAGTGCTCCCAGTCAATGTTTGGGTAGTTGAAGTCACCCAATATAATGGTGTTCAGAGAGATCTTCATGTTCTCCAATGTTTTCAGGAAAGCCGAGTGGGATTCCTGACTTTGAGAGGGTGGTCTGTAGGATGCTATAAACTGAAAAGCAGTCTTGCCCACTGTTAGTTGCACATGGATGGTCTCCGATACTCCATGCAATGCCACTAACCTGGAGGTGTGGATATCCTTGATAAATATGGAAGCTCCCCCTCCTTTTGTGGTTCGGTCTGGGTTTTGGGAAAAGCATGATATGAGGTATAGCCTGGTAGTGCTGGGGTGCTCTCTGGAGCCTTGAACCAGGTTTCTGTCACTGCACAGATATCGATGTTCTCCATACTGAGGAGAGCTTAGAGTGCGTGCATCTTGAGGTTAAGACTTCTGGCGTTTAGCAGCATTAACCTTAGTTTCTTGTTCCTTGTGCTGTCTATGGGAGTGGGTTTGACTTTTGAGCCTTGCCTAAAAAAGGCACTATGGGGTGGCAAGAGCCTTTGCCAATATCCAAAAGCCCAGTGGTGACAGGTGCAAGTCGTCCCTAGCGAAGCAACGTGACTTGTCGAGCATGTCATCCCAGGCTGACAGACACTGGATCCCCTTTGAATGACACCAAAATTTTAGCCAATTGTTAAAATCGATCATTTTGTCTTTGTACTGTGGCATCATTCTAGGTGAGGGTAAGATGCTGCTCAAGGTCAGGGTCATACCAGCCTGGGCTACATGATCAGAGAGCTCCTCTATGTCTCTTTTCATGTAGTCCAGGGAGGTACGTCTCAGGTCATTCACACCAGCATGTACAATGACTGAGTCATATTTGTATTTGCTTTGGAGTGACCTGAGTGCTTGCATTATGTGGCGGATCCTAGCACCCGACAGGCAGCTCACCGTGACCTTCTCTTTATTCAGCCTGGTGAGCGGGACATCAGTGTGTCTGACAATAGAGTCACCTATTAAAAGAGTATCAGGTGTGTTATTCAGCCTCAAGGGCTGTGGCTTCTTGGCACACTGACTTTGAGAGCTATGTGTTGTGCGTGTTTTGTTTTGAGGTAGCGTTTGCTTGGATGTCTGCTTTGGAGGTCTCTGTTGCTTAGGTAGATTTTTATTTAGAGCCTCCGAGTATGTTTTTGTGTATTTATGTGTTTGGTTCGCTGATGTGGTGGGACTATGTGATACTGGAATTGTGTTGTGTGAGGTTACCTTCTCCTCCTGACTGGTTACACCAGTTTTGAGATGAGAGAGCTCAGCCTCCAGTGTGGCTAAATAGTTGCATCTCTCACATATATTTGTACCTGTTTGGAGGAGGAGAGGGTTGTCCGTGTACATGAGACAGTTGTAACATTGCCTCAAAATTCCCAGATTCACCAGCTGGACTGGAGAGGAAACCATTGACTGACCTTTGGACATGCTAGAGTAAAATAGGGAAACTGAATTTAAGATGGACCAATAGAGGACAGGGTAATCCATTTATGTATGTAGATATGTATATGTCTATATATCTATGTAGATATATGGATATGTATATATATATATATATATATATATATATATATATATATATATATATATATATACTTATATATATCCATTTATGTATGTAGATATGTATATGTCTATATATCTATGTAGATATATCTATGTAGATATATGGATATGTATATATATATATATATATATATATATATATATATATATATATATATATGTGTGTTTATCATATGTCCAGAACATGGAGTGGAGTGGAGCCCTACCTCAGCACCAATAGTCTCTGCCCCCTAGTGCATGGGGATGTCATGTATGTATAGCAGGTATATATGTAGACTGTTGCTACTGTAACAGGGTTTATCTTAACAGACATGTTGTGTGTGGGAGGTCACATCTACTATTGACATGTACGCCATCAATTACTGACAGACATCCTAAGAACATCATAGTACAGTACCACTGATAGCACAGTACTGATCCTGTGGACTACAGCAGAGATATGACCAATATATGTGGACAGTCTGGCACACTCTGGTCAGTCCAGAGTTATACACAGATCCCCTTAGTGCGAGACATATGGACCAAGCCTGACAATGTGGATGTTAAGAGCCATGTACATGGGTATATCACATAAATACTGGACTACATATGCCCACATAGTTTAAGCATTCACACACTCCTGTCTGTCCTGACACATAACTGGTGGTGCAGAGGTCACATGGCCATATACTACCCAGTAGTTAGTGACATACATTTGTACAGCACCCCACAGCTTTGTCAGAAATACACAACGGTTATGGTGGCCTGGCAGCAGTACATCTTGCAAATATCTGGACATGACATCACACTGGGTAATTGCACTAAGCTGCTAGGCATGTAACAAAGCACTGTGCAAACTAGAGGCAGACTGCCACAACGTTGGCCTACATTTCGTATGGGGGAATACACATTTACTTGCAAATATAGCAGGCTCTACAGGCATGTCACAGCACAGAGTAACAGACACCTGTGGGAAAGTGCATATCCACAACCATTGTGAATACAGCCACAGTCACATATGGTATGCAAGCTTAATATTGAACTATATGGACTGTCTGATCAACACCATCCTCATATGTGCCACTCATACACTAATACTACATATACTGGGTCATGACAGTGTGGTCCAATGCCTGTCTGTGGTATGGGACACATGTGTGTTTGGCCCTACAAACATGTGAGCCGATAGGGTACCATACACTGGAGCAGCATATAACATCAGATAGAACAGGACCAAGAACAATGACATCTACCACAGTCTGCACACAGGCCAAGGTACATAATTGCAATACACATACTGCCGACAATCACCATAAGTACACACACACACACAGGTTGGCAGTACTGGCATGCATGGGTACATCGTTTTACAGGTGTGTAGTGGTTGACTGTGCCAGAAGGCTGTACAAGGCTAGGTAAATGGTATACCTTGGCATCAGGCCACATGACAATGGCCTGTTGTATGGCTCAGGGGTGTAGTGTCTGGATTGGCCCACACATGTGGGCATTGTTTTCACCATCCAGTCATCTGGGTTACTATTGTGGGTGGCCAGTGTTGTGCAATGCTTGCCATGTATGTGTTCTATAGTCCATGACATGGACAGTGTCTGGGATGTGCACACATCCCACATGCATGTTCTGTGACATGTGGAAGTGTACCTGGGGTGTCTGGGGCATGTTGTATATACAGATTGTTATCATCAGATGTGCCATTCCTGGCCTCATGTGGTGACAACTGGCACTGGACACCAGGTTGACCCTACACCTACATTGACAGCATGATACAGGTATTCCCTGGTGTCAGTGGCATCTGTCCATACAGGGCATGTGTATAAGGCATGTTATGTCCTTTGTGGGTTACATTTGCTAGATCTACATTTGTTGCAGGTGTCCAGTGGGGAACATAGTGAAGGAGCACTGTATGCAATTATGTGCCTATTGTAGGGATAGGACAGGGTGACATGCCCTCTGTAGTCCACTGCAATCACACCATGGTTACTATCTGTGGGCAATATGCAGGGAACTACCAACATAGTGGTTGTTCCTAGCTGAGTGTGTTTGTGTATGAGACATGGGCTGAAAGTGTTCTCTGGATAATACTAGGGTTGCCTATATTGTTCGCCAAGCCTTAATGTCACATGTAGGGGTAGGGATTTTCTATTGCACCCTCTCTGCTGTTTGACATCTGTTATCCTTGTAAGGTGTAGATTGTGACATATAATAGGCCCACCATATAAGAAATTTGCAAAACCCACTCCACATTAAGTCCAGCTGTTACACAGTCACAGCCCCTTCCACACAGGATACAAATGACCAACACACACACCAAGTCTCACAGTTACCATTTTTAGGAGTAGAACTCCTAAGTAGTATATTATTTTACAGCATTACACAGTTATAGGATGCACCACAGAGATTACTGGGCTATTTTTCCCCAAAGGTGTATTTCAAAGTGAATTACATCAGCAGGCTTGCCAAAGTAGGGCAATGGAGGTGGTAGTGACTGTGAATGACCTCAGAAGCATTGCTCCCTACACAGACAAACAAACACCTACACTTATGTCTGGGACTAGAACGCCAACGTAACTAGTATATCACACTACAGCATTATGCAGTTATAGGACACACTGCAGAGATTACTGGGCTACGCTTTCCCCAAAGGTGTATTTCAAAGTGAATGACATCAACAGGCTTGCCAAAGTAGGACAATGGAAGTTGTAGTGACTGTGAATGGCCTCAAAAGCATTGCTCCCTACACAGGCAGACAAACATGCACACAAACTTTCACACTTGCCATGTCTTGGAATAGAACTCCTATCTAACTAGTATATCACACTATAGCATTACACAGTTATAGGATGCACCACAGAGATTACTGGGCTATTTTTCCCCAAAGATGTATTTCAAAGTGAATGACATCAGCAGGCTTGCCAAAGTAGGGCAATGGAGGTTGTAGTGACTGTGAATGACCTCAAAAACATTGCCCACTACACAGACAAGCAAACACCTACACTTATGTCTGGGACTAGAACTCCTGTCTAACTAGTATATCACACTACAGCATTACGCAGTTATAGGACACACTGCAGAGATTACTGGGCTACGCTTTCCCTAAAGGTGTATTTCAAAGTGAATGACATCAACAGGCTTGCCAAAGTAGGACAATGGAAGTTGTAGTGACTGTGAATGGCCTCAAAAGCATTGCTCCCTACACAGACAGACAAACATGCACACAAACTTTCACACTTGCCATGTCTTGGAATAGAACTCCTATCTAACTAGTATATCACACTACAGCATTACACAGTTATAGGATGCACCACAGAGATTACTGGGCTTCTTCTTCCCCAAAGGTGTATTTCAAAATGAATGACATCAGCAACCTTTCCAAGGTTGGACAATGGAAAGTGTAGTTCATAGGTTCATAGGTTCTTACGTTGATACTAGGCTATCAGCCCTAGGGCCTATACATGCCTAGACATGACAATTCCCTGGCTATGACTTCCCACAATATTTACTTCCGTGCACCCCTGTCTAGCAGGGCAGCTGACATGAACCCTGGGTCAATTTCCTATCTCCCATCTAATCATCCAGGTTCCTTTTTAAGAGGGCCAAAGAGGCACCCTGCTTGACATTTATGGGCAGTCTATTCCAGAGTATGGGCAGTCTCTGGATCAGGAACACATCCCTCCAGCTTATGTTGTTCATTGTGATGACAGGATTTGGATCCCTGGCGCATGTAGCTGTAAGCATTTGCAATTCTTTAGCATGCCCAACAGCTGTGGGTTTGACATGGCATGGTATGTTTAGCAGAGATTGCCTCTGAAAACACAATATGTGACAGAGTATAGCTGGATGATTTTCAGACAGTCAGCATCGGGCATCTGGTTTAGGCCTGTGATTCATTTTGTGAGGTATGTCTGCAGCCTCTCTAGTTGTTGAAGATGTCTTGTGAGGTGCATATGTAATGGGCCATTGTAGTCTACACTGGGTCTACTGAGAGATGACTACAGTGGGACAATGGCCTCCTTTTCCTGGATGTAAAGCCCTAAGTGGGAGGTGTGCCACAAAGGTGGGTTTCCTGACTGTTGTGGTGATGTGGTTATCAAAGGTAAGACCACTGTCCACCTGTGTCCCTAAGTCTGTTATCACACTCTAGGTGTTTAGTGTACTGCCACCTATGTGGTACTTCACAGGTACATGTCCCTTCCCAATGGGGATAACTATACATTTCCTGGTATTGATCTTGAGGCCATGGCTCAGGCACCAAGCATGTCTTTCTGTAAGGCCCCTCTGTAGAATATCCACATCATGTGGTGATTCAATACTGGTTCCCAGTGTGCAGTCATCTGTGACCTTTGTTTGCCAGTGTCCCTTACTGTTGGACTGTACTTCAGAGCAGTAAATGCCAAACAAGTGCGGTGCCAGGACTAAACGCTAAGGTATTCTGTCACTTGTCTGGGGCTGGGGTTGGTGTCACCTACATTTACAGTGTGGGTTCTGTCAGTACAGCAGTTGGCAGCCCATCAGGTGACATAAGGATTAATGGCCAGCTTGATACATTTATCTATGATTCCAGACTGGGGGATGGTGTTGTAGGCCTTGCCGAGGTCTGGATAGGCTGTGTGAACATCCTTACCCTCATCCACAGCTCTGGAGATGGATTCACAGTTGTCATTCAGGTTGAGGTGACATGATCGGCCCTTCACAAAACCAACCTGGTTAGGGTCCAGTGTTTGCAAGTTGCCAATGTCTTTGTTTTAATTTCCACAATAATACATTCCATGGCCTTGCAGATCAGGCACATCATACTGCTGGGGCTGTAGTTCCCAGGATCGAAGGTGGATCCCCCCTTGAAGACTGGGATAACTGTAGTTGTGCGCCACACAGTGGGCATGAAGCTTGAGGTGTGGCTATGATTAGACATGGCACGTAGGTGAGGTGCTAGTTCAGTTTGTAGCTCATGTAGTACACAACTCAGGATGTTGACTGGTCCCATGGCTGCTGTTGTCATAGCTCTGGAGAATGTGGTATTTATCTATGTGGCCATTATTACCGGAATATGACAATCTTTCCGTGTTGAAATGGGCCCTTTGGGGTTGGGAGGGGGGTGCAGTTGGCACTGAATCAATCTGCCAGGATATTGGCAATATCCCTGGGAGCAGTATATTTAATACCATCCTGTTGTAGCTCAGAGCAGTTCTGAGCATTGCCATTTAGATTCCTCACATAGCTATGGAACAGCTTGCAGTTGTCTTTGACATCTTTGGCTATATGTTCGTAACTAGCTTTAGTGGATGTTATGAAGGATCTCTGCCTCTTACTGTAGCTGATAAGGGAGTATTTTGCATCCTGGAAATTCCCCCGTTTCTGCAACAGTATCCTTCTTTTGTTGTAAAGTATGCTTATGACAGGGGGCCACCACATTGGCTTCCTTTTCTTTGTGGGGAGCATCTTGGTTCTATATTGGATGGCACGATTCATGCATGAGTGGGTGTGCTTGTACAGTGCCTTCATGTATGATTCAGTAGTCGTTCTTTCAGTTCCCATTTGCATGGGTGTCATCATGTTAGTCACATCTGACATGTGTAGCATGACATTGGCTTTTGAGATGTGTGTTACAGAGGTTTCCTTACTGTGGTGTGGGGGAGGGATGCTGATGTTAAGGGTGATTAGCTCATGGGAAGACCTGACCACCGAAGGGGTGACCATAGGTGTGGAGCATTGTTTTCTCATGTTGGTAATGACCAGGTCTAGGATATTTGAGCTCCTGGTGGGACTGTGGGTTACTTGATCCAGGGCATTGGGAATTATGACTTCCAAAAACCATTGGGCACATGTGTTGGTACACAAGTAGTTTTCCCAGTTAATGGCAGGGTACTGTAAGTCACCCAGTATTAGGGTGTTAGCTCATATCATAATATTTCACAGTATGCTTCAAAAGCTGTAGTGGGTATCATGGGGCATGGTGGGGGATCTGTAGCAAGCTATACAACTTGGAATGCAGTCTAACCTACTGTTACTTGCACTAGGGGTATTTCAGAAACATTCTGTTGGGCAAGTAGCCTGGTGGTGTGACTATCTTTGGTGAATAAGGACACTCCTTCAAATTTATTGTTTTTTTCCTGGTATGGTGGCCAGCAGGTGTGGGGAAAGCTATACCTGGTATTGCAGGGGTGCTCTCTCGAGCCTTAGATCAGGTCTCTGTTACTGCACAGTTATCAATGTTCTCCATTTTTAGGTGTGCATAGTGACTGTGAATGGCCAATAAAACATTGATCCCTACGTACACAGAGTTTCACAGTTGCCATGTCTGGGAATAGAACTCCAACCTAACTAGTATATCATACTAGAGCATTACACAGTTAAAGGACACGCCACGGAAATTGCTGGGCTACTTCTCCCCTACAGGTGTATTTCAAAGTGAATGACATCAGCAGCCCTGCCAAAGTAGGCCATTTGACATTGTAGTGAGTGTAACTGGCCTAAAAAGTAATGATCCCTACTCAGACAAACACACACATATACCTTTAACTTGCCTTGTCTGCGAATAGAACTCCTTCCTAAGTAAGTATATCACACTACAGCATTACGCAGTTATAGGACATACCACAGACATTACTGGGCTACTTCTTCCCCAAAGGTGTATCAGCAGCCCTGCCAAAGTAGGGCATTTGAAATTGTAGTGAGTGTGACTGGCCCAAAAAGCATTGATCCCTACACAGACAAACACACACACAATTTTACAGCTGCTATGTCTGAGAATAGAACTCCTACCTAACTAGTATATCACACTACAGCATTATCCAGTTATAGGACACACCACATAAATTAGTGGGCTACTCCATCCCCAAAGGTGTATTTCAAAGTGAATGACATCAGTAGCCATACCAAAGTAGGGCATTTAAATTGTAATGAATGTGACTTGCCTAAACAGCATCAATCCCTACTCAAACAAACACAGTTGCCATGAATGGGATAAAAGCTCCTACCTCACTAGTACATTACAATACAGCATTACACAGTTATAGGACCCGCCATGGCGATTACTGGACTGCTATTTCCCCAAAGGTGTATTTCAAGGTGAAGACATCAGCAGGCTTGCCATAGTAGGGCAATGGAGAGTGCAGTGTGTGTGCATGGGCCATAACCCACTCATCTAGAGGCAGACACACAACACTCAGGTACACACAGGTTTATATTCCACAGGTACGTGTATACAACTGCTAGATGACTACTGATTTGTGCAGTCATGTTACACAGCACAAGCACCACAGACACTATAGTGCTGATGGATACCAGAGGAAAATGTCTACCATGATTGACATTTGCACATCATGTGGTTTTAGCCAACTGGATGTGTGCTGGGTGGGACAGACCTCATGATGGGAGGCTATTTGTCACTGTCACTCTCTTCCACACATCTATGTATATACATTGTTGGCCTATTATAGTGCATTGTCCTTGGAAATATGTGTGTATTCCTATCTAATTTGTGTGCAAAGCATGACTAGTGTGTACTGAGGAGTGTATGCACTAACATCTGCAACTGTCAGAAATGTATGGTCCACTGTTGTTGCCAGACATGGGCTTCATTTTGTGTGAGCATGCCCGGTATGACCTTTCAGTATTTTGTTGTTTGACATGGCCTTCATTTCTCTATGTGTGGGAGCATGCCCAGTATGACCTTCTGTATTGAATGTGCAAATCCATTCCAGGTAGATTGTACTCCAGTGCAGACTTTTGTGTTCTACACCTACAGCTAGCAAACTGTTTATACAAGATATCTGTAGATTGGTTGACAATATGGGGTCAAATGGACAAAGGATAGTGGGTTACTGTAGGTAATTGTGTCTGTGCTGCTTCTGCTACGTGGTCCTGGTTTTAACAGAGATATTCAGACATATGTACTGTTTTACACTGTGATGTTTTATGTCATCAAGTACTGTCAAGTATACATATTTGCTTTCAGTGATGTCCTGCGGAACACAGGGTGAATGCAGCTGTGTCCAGTATTATGGTCAGCAGCCTACATATTCTTGCACAATCATGCCATTCTGGAGGGGAATCTGCAGACACTTGCTGCTGGGTCTGTGTAAGTGGTTCAGCACCTTAGTACAGTGGTGACAGAGGATCCCATGCTTGCATATCCATCGACGTGACAGTATGGCCATATCCTGCTGTGACCATACCTCACAGATGTACAGATTCACACAGGTTACCCAGAGGCAGGGGTCATAATTCTGGACATCACCCCTTCACAGTGTGGTTTAACAGCAGGCTTGTAGCCACCCATTCTTGTTTTTGCAGCCAGGGATAGTATGTACACATGGCTGAGTTTCGGACTTCGCACACTCCATGCTGCCCATAGTCCTAACCCCCCATATTATTCTATCCTCTTCCATACATAATGCAAACAATGTCTGATATATTCCCTATAGTTATCACGTCATCTCAGCAGTAATTTGGTGTTGGTCCACAGTTCATGCAGTAGGACATGGTGGACATGTTACTGTAATTTGTCCATATGACCTTGCATTTGGGTTCTGTGGACTGTGTTATGTTATTTGGGAGCCCATGACATAACATACATTGGCAGTACAGGTGAGACACAGGCCTTTGGCAGAGGACTGTAGGCCATTTGGTAGTAATGCAGGCAGCTGTAGCAGGCCATTGCATTCTGTCACTCCTACAGTCCCAGACTGCAATGCACTATATTCCCCTGTCAGAAATGTATGGTCCACTGTTGTAGGTGTACAAGGTGTTCATGCCAGTACTTTCTGTCATTATTGATCCGGTGGTGCAGATGCTGGAAGGGTGCTGTTTACAGCTAGGTACACCTGTTCTGCATGCTGCATTCTTTAGCTATTGCCATACATATGTGGGGGTCATATTATATCCATTCCCAACAGCGGGGATAAGACCGGAGAGGTACCTGTGGGTGATAGTGGGGTGAGCTGGGTGCATATGTACTATGGACACTACTTGCATCTGACTCACAGATATGCATGGGGCATTCCACTTATGCTGGCTTGTGCAGGGACATCAGCTGTTTCTCAATACTTCATTCCTATGACCTTTGTGGTCTGCCAGTGTTTGGCCAGACAACATTGGTATTCCCTACTACAAGTCCAAATAATGTGTTTCTAACCTGTATGTACAATTCCAAGGGTGTGTCCATTTGACAGTTACATATTATACACTGTCTGTCTGGGGTACTTCCCCCTGTGTACTGCTTGTGTGTCTGGGCCATCATTCATGCCATGTCCATCTTTCAGATGGTGACACTTATTACTTCCAAACATTTACTATGGCTTACTGCTGGAATATGTTTTGCTGGGAAGCATTGTGTTTGGCACTGCACTTGTGAGAACTTGGCCCTGTCATTGGCAGTACTGGGCAATGGCCACCAGGGCAAACCTCACAATGCCTGCATACTGACCATTCACACAATATACGATACACACCAGCCTAACACACACAGCCCTGCATATTGTACACATGTTACAGTCTATCCTGCTAGCTTGGCCAGCTCAGGTAATCTGTGCTCCACTGTTATTATACCTAAGCATACATGTTACTACATTTCTACATAGAATTGGTGGTGGGGCACACCTGACTGTTACTACATTTCTACATAGGATTGGGGGGCACACCTGACTGTTACTACATTTCTACATAGAATTGGGGGGGGGCACACCTGACTGTTACTACATGTCTACACAGGATTGGGGGGCACACCTAACTGTAACTACATTTCTACATAGGAATGGTGGCGAGGCAAACCTGACTGTTACTACAATTCTACATAGGATTGGGGGGCACACCTGACTGTTACTACATTTCTACATAGGATTGGGGGCACACCTGACTGTTACTACATATCTACATAGGATGGGGGGCACACCTGACACTTGTACACATTTGCTATGACTGTACTGGTATTTCAGGTACTCCATTTCATTCTGTATTCTAACCTATCATGCTGACTAGAGGCATATCAGTGTACTACAGGTCTTAGGTTTGAATGACCTACATTTCAGTTTCTGACTTCTTACACTTCAGAACTAACACCCCACTGCCTGGCCTGTTGTAGTTTGTCGGTGTAGGTCTGGGTGGGATGTTCTCCATAGCCATCAATCAGAGGCCTTAACACAGCCTTTGTTTGTGTTTGTCTACACCTGTCCTGCTGGCTGAGACTGTTGTTGGGTATGTGAGCCTCTCTGACTGGCATGTATGTGTCATATGGACACACATGTGGCCCAGCACATTTCCTGCAGTGTGTTTTGTCACCTTGTCTGGTACTAGCTACTATGGTGACACCAGTATTTGCTACAGATCACATGCTGCCACTATAGATGTCTACTATCTTCTGGCATCCCATTCAGCCACCCAATTCCCTTGCATGCTCACATCCATACCCTAGGTACAAGCAACAACACACACTACTCTATTCAGCAATTGGTAAAAAGAGTGACTTACCTTGTGGCTGTGCCAGGAATGAGGATGGTGCTGGAGGGCTGACTATGTCGGATGGACATAGTACATTCCTTATACATGGTTAAGCACAGGTAGTGTCATGTTTGGCATCCCTTTTACTGTATGTTCGAGTCAGAGATAGGTGTCATTCCCTGGGTCCCCACTGTGTCAGGGTATGTGATATGCATTGCTTCTTTGCCAAGGCCTGGGCATACTGGACATGCCTCCTTCTGCCTACTGGGGCAGACTCAGTTTGTTCCTCCTCTGAGTCACTCTGTTCCTGTGCAGGCCTTGGCAATGGTGGGGGGCTGTGTGGCCCTGCCCCATGCTGTTCCTGCTGCAGCTATTTCCATAGGATCATATTGTGTAGCATAGCACATAAGATGACAATTTGGGTACTGCAAGGCTCCACCGGATGTGTCCAGGCACGGGAACCATGACTTGAGCATCCCAAACACACACTCTATTATAATTCTGGTCTGTGCATGTGCCTCATTATGGAGTTCTTGTTCATGTGTGTGTGCATTTCTGATGGGTACCATCAGCCACGGCTCCAGTGCATAACCAACATCCCCACTAGGTGGCTGTAAGGGATGTCCCCACTGGCAAATCTCTGGTACAGCTGTGTCAGATGCCAGATGTGGGAGTCATGATAGCTTCCAAGGCAGCCAGCACACGCATTCATTATAAGGCCCTGGGCATCGCACATGACCTGGGAGTTGATGGAGGGGAAGCCCTTGCGGTTGATGTAGACCCTACCCTGCTCACCGGGTGGTGCTTTGATGCATATGTGCATGCAGTGTGTAGCACCCACTACCTCAGGGTAGTCTGCTATTTGATGGAAGAGATGCATATTGCTGCCAACGCCTCATGGATGTTGTGGAAATATACGTGCTCACCAGCATGTGCTGACATGGCATCCAGGAATTGGTCAAGTACCCTGGATGCTGATGCCTGTGAGATCCCCATGATATCCCCAGTTGGCCTTTGGAAGGTACCCATGGCTAGTATTCTTAGGCCTACACATACCTTGGTATCCACTAGGATGGGTTCCCTTCTGTAGGTTCTGTGTGTGAGGTGTGGCCAGCACAGCTCAACAGTTTGCTGTAGGAGGTCCCTGTCCACCCTATAGCAATCCACTATCTCCAGCTCATGTAGCCCCTGGTAGGTTACCCTCATTCTGTACACTGTTCTCCTTCTCCTCACTGTGGGTTGGTCGACAGCATTCTCATCCTCACCACCCTCAGCCTCTTCCACATGTTGATTTATGATACCTGCTGCAGCCCCTATCATTTTGTTGCTTTCATTTGGTAAAATGTCCCCGCTTGTGTACACCAGTGGTGTAAAGTTTGTGGGAAAAACCAGAGGGAAAGGTGTTTGCATAGTTTATGGTGGTGTGCTGGGCTGAGCTGGTCTGCTGCCTGTGTAATTGGTGGATTCTGATACATTTCACCTGCCAGCTATGCAAATTCTCCTTGATTACCTTCCTACTGCTGTTTTCCCTTCCCATTGCCTTCCTGTTTATGTCCAGGGGAACGCTGCGCAAACACAGTGCTCAGATGTGCAAGGAGCTGCTATTTCCTGGTTTACCTTTTTTTTCCTTTAAAACCCAGTGCATGGTACATACGCCCACTTAGGCATTGTAAAGAGTGCTAGGCAGCCTCAGACACACCCCCTTGCTTAGCTCTGCTAAGCTCAGGGCAAACCCGAGCCACAGGGCTCCAGTAAGCTTACAGTATGCCTGACACACCCCTCTATGATGGCAGCTAGCTTTTAGGCTTGCACCGTGGTCTTCCTGCACTGACACGGTTGGGTGTAGGCTAGCCATGAGCGAGAATCTGGGATTCAGTATCATTCCCCTCATTTGCATAGGATTGCCTGCTAATGCCTAGTTACAAGTCCCACACTGAGCTTTCCCGCTTAGCAACCACTATTCACTAGTCATGTTGTCTTCTGCCTGCCATTGAGTATAATGGCAAAATTGTGATATTGGATACAATGCTTATTTCAGGTTTTTTTTGTTTTTATTTTCTTTCTGATCCCGTTTGCGAGCAGCTGCTATACGCTTAAACAGCTGAAATCAGCTAAAAAAATACGTTATTTTTTTATTTTTACAACTGTTTTCCATGCCAATGGCTATATATTTGGCCATTGGCATGCTTCCAACATAATATACACCCTTTATTTGGAGCTGTCATGGCTTCGTTTTGTAGTTTGCAGAAATGTACTCAGTTACTAACCGAGTACATTTCTGCAGACTACACTTGTCTTGCACTGCCGCCTGCCAGCTTCCTGGATCGCAAATTCACCTAATTTGCATGGTTTTCACTTGCAAATGGGGTAATTTGCATACAGGAGCTGTGTCCATGCAGGAATAGTGCAGGAACGCTCGTGCACATCCTGGGAGCTTATTCCTGGATTGCACGGTGGCCATATTGCCTCCAGCAGCTCCTGCACTATTCCTGCATGCCGTGTAGAGCTTGCTGAATCCTGGGGAGAATCTATTTGCTATCTTTACCCCCAACAGAGGATCAGCTTTAGTTTGGGTATGTCATTTTTTTCTTTTTTGAAGTGGAAGTTAAGTGACTCAGTCAAACAAGATTTCTGAGGCTATGATTAAGTTGGGAAAGCCGTTGTATTTCTTTAACAATGCAGAAAAAACTGGAACAACCAAAGATGCATGATTAATGGATAGTTAGTGATCTGCACTAATTATTTGTTTAGACCTGGATGTCTTCCAAGGTCTCAGATAGTGTCTTGAGACCATGTAAGGGTTTATTTCAAACTGGCTAATGATATAAAGAGGTTTAAGAAACTGGAGAGCAAGAACGGGTGTGCATTAAGGAAGGCTCTGTGTAGAATTCCATTTATGCAGTTTGCCTGTTGCTTTATTAAACTTCTGTTAGAACCCCTTTTAATTTTTGTCTGACAAATTGGTTGATGTGTGAAACAGACATTCTGATAGAAGTAATTACCTTAAGTCAACATTAAGACTGATACTCTAACTCATTGGCTTGTTGTAGAATACTAGCCATAGGTACCTTCCAAAGGCCATCTGAGGATATCATGGGAATCTCACAGGCATCAGCATCCAGGGTACTCCACTAGTTCCTGGATGCCATGTCAGCACATGCAGGTGAGCATATATATTTCCACAACACCCGTGAGGCGTTTGCAGCAATATGCGTCACTTCCACCAACTAGAAGAATACCCTAAGGTAGTGGGTGCTATAGACTGCATGCACATGCACATCAAAGCACCACCTGGTGAGTGGGGTTGGGTCTACATAAACCGCAAGGGCTTCCCCTCCATCAACTGCCAGGTCATGTGCAATGCCCAGGGCATTATAATGAATGTGTGTGCTGACAGCCCTGGAAGCTATTATGACTGCCACATCTGGCATGTGACGCAGCTGTACCAGAGATTTGCCAATGGGAACATCCCATATGGCCACCTAGTGAGGGATGCTGGTTACGCACAGGAGCCATGGCTGATGACACCCATCAGAAATGCACACACACACAAACAAGAACTCCATAATGAGACACACACACACACACACACAAACGAGAATGTTTGGGATGCTCAAGTCAAGGTTCTGGTGCCTGGACATATCCGGTGGAGCCTTGCAGTACTCTCCAGATACATGTACCCAAATTGTCATTGTATGTGCCATGCTACACAATATGATTCTGTGGAAACAGCTGCAGCAGGAACAGCATGGGGCAGGCCACACAGCCCCCCACCATTGCCAAGGCCAGCACAGGCACAGAGTGACTTGGAGGAGGAACAACCTGAGCCTGCTCCTTTAGGCAGAAGGAGGTGTGCCCAGTATGCCCAGGCTTTGGCAAAGAGGCAACGCATAGCACATACACTGACAGGGTAGGACCCCAGGGAATGACAGTTCTCTCTGACTCACACATACAGTAAAAGGGATGCCAAACATGACACTACCTGTGCTTAACCATGTATAGGTAGTGTACTATATGTATCCAAGTCAGCCCTCCAGCACCATCCTCAATACTGGCACAGCCACAAGGTAAGTCACTCTCACTATCAATTGCTGAATGGAGTAGTATGTTCTGCTACTTGTATCTATGGTATGGATGTGAGCATGCAAGGGAATTGGGTGGCTGAATGGGATGGCAGCAGATAGTAGACACCTATATGGGCAGCATGAAATCCATAACAAATACTGGTGTCAACACTGTAGGCAGTACTAGACAAGGTGACAAATCCCACTGCAGGACATGTGGTGGGCCAAATGTGTATCCATAGGGCACACACATGCATGTCAGTGAGACTCATATGCCCAACAACAGCCCCAGCCAGCAGGACAGGTGTAGATGACCACAAAGAAAGGCTGTGCTAAGGCCTCTGATTGATGGCAATGGAGAACAGCCCCCCCTCCAGACCTACACAGACAGACTACAACAGGTCAGGCAGTGGGATGTTCATTCTGAAGGGTAAGAAGTCTCAAACTGAAATGTAGGTCAATAAAACCTAAGATCTGTACTACACTGATATTCCTCTAGTCTGAATGATAGGTCAGAATACAGAATGAAATGGAAGCCAGCAGAGTACCTGAAATACCAGTACGGTCATAGCAAATGTTTACAGTTGTCAGGTGTGCCCCCCTCCCACAATTCTATGTAGAAATGTAGTAACATGTGCATGTGGGTATAATAACAGTGGAGCACAGATTACATGAGCTGGCCAAATTAGCAAAATAGATTGTTGCACATGTACAGTATGCAGGGCTCTGTGTGTTAGGTTGTTGTGTGCTGTATATTGTGTGAAAGTGGTCAGCATGTAGGCATGGAGGTTTGTGTCCTGGTGGCCAATGGCCAGTACTGTTGATGACAGGGCCAAGTTCTAACAAATGCAGTGCCAAACACAATGCATCCCAGTAAGACCGAATCCAGCAGTAATCCATACTAATTGTTCGGATGTAATATCTGTCACCATCTGAAAGATGGACATGGCAAGAATGTGGGTCCAGACATACACACAGTACACAGATGGAAGTATCCTACACAGAGAGTGTATAAAATGTTACTGTCAAATGGACACTCCTTTGGAATTGTACATACAGATTAGCAGCACATTAGTTGTCTGTGTAGTATGAAATACTAATGTAGTCTGGCCAAACACTGGCAGACCACAAAAGGCACAGTTATGAAGTACTGAGAAACCACTGATGTCCCCACACAAGCCAGCATAAGGGAATGCCCCATGTATATCTATGAGTCAGCTGCAAGTAGCTTCCATAGCACACATGCACTCAGCTCACCCAACCATCAGCCACAGGTTCCTCACAGGTCATATCCCTGCTGTTGGGAATGAGTACAATATAACCACTTCTGTATGGGAATACCCACAGAATGCAGCATCCTAAAGAGGTGTCTCATGTAGGTGTGTCTCTAGCTGTAACAGCACCCTGCCTGCATCAACACCAATGGATTAATAAGGACAGAAACTATTGCCATTAACACCTTGCACACCTATCCTGTGACCCCAGGGGAATATAGTGGCTTGCAGCCTGGGACTGTAGGAGTGACAGAATTCACCGGCCTGCTACAGATGGCCTGCATCATTACCAAATGCCCTACAGTCTTCTGTCAAAGGCCTGTGTCTCACCCATACCACCAACGTATGTTATCTCATGGAGTCCCAAATAACGACATAACAAAGACCACAGAACATTTATGCAAGGCCATGTCGACAAATCTCAGTAGCATGTCCATCATGTCCTACTGCATGAACTGAGGACCAACCCCTAAATACTGATGGGATGAATTGATAACTATAGGAATATTTATCAGATATCACTTGCATAATGTTAGGAAGAGGATAGAATAACACGGGGGGGTAGAAGCATGGACACCATGGATTGTGTGAAGTCTGAAACTCTGATGTGTACTCATACTACCTCTGCTTGCAAACCCAATAAATGGGTGGCTACAAACCTGTTCGTAAATCACAATGTGAAGGGGAACTGACCAGATATATGAGCCCTGCCTCTGGGTAACCTGGGTGAATCTGTACAGCTGAGAGGTATGGCCACAGCAGGATATGGCCATTCTGTTATATTGATATATGTACAAGCATGGGATCCTGAGCCACCACAGTACCAAGGTGCTGGACCATTTACACAGACCCATCAGCAAGTGTCTGCAGCTCCCCCTCCAGAATGGCATGATTGTGCCAGAATATGTAGGCTGCAGACCACAATACTGGACACAGCTTTGTTAATCTTGTATTCCCCAGGAAATTACTGTGAGCAAATACATATATCTGCTAGTAGTTGATGACATAATGCATCACAGTGTAAAACAGTACATATGTCTGAATATCTCTGCTAACACCAAAACAATGTAGCAGAAGCAGCACAGACACAATTAGTTACAGTATCCCACTATCCTTTGCCTATTGTGACCCCATATTGTCAACCTATCTACAGATATCCTGCAGAAACAGGTTGCTAGCTGTTGGTGTAGAACACAAATGCCTGCACTGGAGTACAACCTAACTGGAATGGATTCACACATTCAATACAGAAGGTCAAACTGGGCATGCTCCCACACTTAACAGAAATGAAGCCCATGTCTGGCAACTACAGTGGAGTATACATATTTGTCAGTCACAGATGTCTGTGTACACACTTCACATTGCACACCAGTCATGCTTTGCACACATATTAGATAGGAATACACACATATATACAAGTACAACACACTATAATAGGTCAAACGTACACAAACATAGATGTGGGGAAGAGAGAGACAGACAGTGACAAAGAGCTTCCCATCCTGAGGTCTGTCCCACCCACCACACAACCAGTTGGACAATATCACATGATGTGCCAATGTCTATCACTGTAGACATTTGCTTCTGGTAGCCCTCAGCACTATAGTGTCCTTGGTGCTTGTGATAACTGTATAACATGAGAGTACAATTCATTATTCATCTAGCAGTTGTATACACAGTCCTGTCAAATGTAAAGTTGTGTGTGACTAAGTGTTGTGTGTGTGTTTCCAGAGGAATAGTTTATGGCTCATATACACACACTGCACTCCCTATTGCCCTAGTTTAGCTAGCCTGCTGATGTCAGTCACCTTGAAATACCCCTTTGAACAAGGATCATCCCTGTAAGCTCTGTGGCATGTGCAATAACTGCGTAATGCTATAGTGTGATGTACTAGTTAGATAGGAGTTCTAATCCCAGACATGGCAACTGTGAAACTCTGTGTGTGTAGAGATCAGTGCTTCTGAGGCCATTCACAGTCACTACACCTCCCATTTCCACACTTTAACAAGGCTGCTGATGTCATTCACCTTGAAATACACCTTTGGATAAGGGTTAGCCCTGTAAGCTCTGTGGCACATGTTATAACTGTGTAATGCTGTAATGTGATGTACTAGTTAGGTATGAGTTTTAATCCCAGACATGGCAACTATGAAACTATGTGTGTAGGGATCAATGCTTTTGAGGCCATTCACAGTCACTACACCTCCCATTGCCCTACTTTAGCAATGCTGCTGATGTCATTCACCTTGAACTACACTTTTGGATAAGGGTTAGTGCTATAAGCTCTGTGGCACATGCTCTAACTGCGTAATGCACAGAAATTCTAATTCCAGACATGACAATTGTGAAATTCTGTGTGTGTGTTTTTGTGTGTAGGGATCAATGCTTTTGAGGCCATTCACAGTCACTACACCTCCCATTGCCCTACTTTAGCAAGGCTGCTGATGTCATTCACCTTGAACTACACCTTTGGATAAGGGTTAGTGCTATAAGGTCTGTGGTGCATGCCATAAATGTAGAACAATTTAATACTAATGTTACAGCTATGGGTTTGAATCTCATCTGCGGCAAGTGATTGTGTGTGTACCTCAAAGTTTTATTCCCTAGCACTATAAGTTCTGTGATGTGCTATAACTGCATAATGCTATAGTGTGATGTACTAGTTAAGTAGGAGTTCTAATCTCTAACATGGCAACAGTGGAACTGCGTGTGTGTGTGTGTGTGTGTGTGTGTGTGTGTGTGTGTGTGTGTGTGTGTGTGTGTGTGTGTGTGTGTGTGTGTGTGTGTGTGTGTGTGTGTGTGCTTGTGTGTGTGTGTGTGTGTGTGTGTGTGTGTGTGTGTGTGTGTGTGTGTGTGTGTAGAGACTAATGCTTTTGAGGCCATTCGCAGTCACTACATATTCCATTGCCCTGCTTTAGCAGGCCTGCTGATGTCATCTACCTTGAAATATACCTTTGGAGAAGGACTAGTCCTATAAGCTCCGTGGTGCATGCCATAAATGTAGAACAATTTAATAGTAACGTCACAGCTATGGGTTTGAATCTCAACTGTGGCAAGTGTTTGTGTGTGTACTTCAAAGTTTTTGTCCCTATTTACCGCCAGGTCACATCTCAGAGCCTGACTTTAGCAGTCGTGCAGATATCATCCGCCTTACTAATATCTGTTGCGAAGCCTATACCATGGCAGGTCAGTGGTGCATGTGGTAAATGTGCAACATAATGGTCCATAAAGGTTGTTAGATAGAGGTTTGAACCTTACCCCTGACAAATGTAAATGTGTGATTAGGGTGAAATTATTTTTGGGATCTCTCACCCACTACATCACCCAATGCCAGTATTTACAAGGGCTGGTGATGTTCCTCACTTTAGAAGTACCTTGGGACAGCATCCATCCAATAAGCTCTGTGGTGTATGCGATAAATGCGGTACACTGTAGTAGCAATGCATAGCTAGGTAGGGGACTGAATCTCAGGACTGGCAAGTGTGTGTGTATTTGTCATCAGTATCCTGTGCGGAGGTTGTTGTGATTGTGTAATGACAAGATTCATTGTGGGGTGGGTTTTGCTAAATTATTATATTGAGGACCTACTATATGTCACAATGTCCACTTTACAAGGACAACAGATGTCAAACAGCAGAGAGGTTGGTGTTAGACAATCCAGAGCCCTACATGTGACATTATGGATCGGTGAACAATATAGGCAACCCTTGTATTACCCAGAGAACACTCCTCACCCATGTCTCATACACAAACACACTTGGCTAGGCAACAACCACTATATTGGTAGCTCCCTGCATATTGTCCACAGATAGTAACCACGGTGTGATTGTAGTGGACTACATGCCTGTTGACCACAACACTGCCACGGACATCAGAATATACTGTGATGTGTAACATCTCCTGATTGTGTGTTATCTAGCAAGTAAAAGGACATGGCACCCTGTTCCATCCCTAAAATAGGCAAATAATTGCTTACAGTGGTCCTTTGCTATGTTCCCCACTGGACGCCTGCAACAACTGTAGAGTCTGCAAATGTAACCCACAAAGGGAATACCATGCCTTATACAAATGCCCTGTGTGGACAGATGCCACTAACTCCACTGAACACCTGTATCATGCTGTCAATGTAGGTGCAGGCATGACCTCAGTTCCATAGCCAGGTCTCACCACATGAGGTCAGGAATGCTACATATGATGATAACAATTTGTCCACATAACATGCCCCAGAGACCCCAGGTACACTTCCACATGTCACAGAACATGCATGTGCGACATGTACACAACACAGACACTGTCCATGTTATGGAATATAGATCGCATACATGGCAAGCATTGCACAGCACTGGCCACCCACAATAGTAACCCAGATGAGTGGATGGTGAATACAATACCCACCTGTGTGGGCCAATCCAGGGACTACACCCCTGAGCCACACTGGAGAGCCTTGTATAGCCTTCTGGTATAGTCAACTACTACACACCTGTGAAGCAATGAACCCTTTCATGTCAGTACTGGCAAGTGTGTGTGTGTGTGTGTGTGTGTGTGTGTGTGTGTGTGTGTGTGTGTGGAGATTAATGATTTTGAAGACATTCACACTGACTACACCTCCCATCGCCCTACTGTAGCATACCTTCTGATGTCAGTCACCTTGAAATAACCCTTTGGCCATATATCAGCCTGATAAGCTCTGTGCCACATGTGATAACTGCATAATACTGCAGTGCAGCAAACTAGTTAGTTAGGATTTCTAATCCTGAGCCTGCCAACTGAGATAATGTGTGTGAGTCCCTGAGAGAGTGTGGTTGTGTCTTCCTTGACACCTGCTTTTGTGGACAGGCACATGTACTACACTTCCCTTATCCCTCATTTATCACTGTTGCTGATGTCACTCACCTTCAAAGATACATTTGGACAGCTCTCCAACATGTAAGCATCGTGGCACATGCAATAACTGCATAAAAATGTAATAACAATGCATAGTCAGGTAAGGGTTTGAAATTCAGTACTGGTAAGTATGTGCTTGTGTGTGTTATCAGTGCCCTGTGTTGGCATGATTGTGTAATGACAGGGTCCAATACAGTATGGGTTTTGCCACATCATTATATTGAGGAGCTACATGCCCCATTGTCAACATTACAAGGCCAATATTTTCCAAATATTGTAGAGATTCTCATTGACAATCCCCAGCCATAAATTTGTACAGCCATGTGCAATTACCATGTGACAGTATGGATTAGTACACAATATAGGCAACCATCATAATGCCCAGATACCACTTTCTACCCATGGATCATACACAAACAAGCTTAGCTCTTACTCTCCTACTCCCTTACTTTTTTACTCTGTCTCTGTCTGTCTCTCTCACTCCCTCTCCTGTGGATGTGGAAAAGTACACCTGCTTTGCTTAGGCTGCAGCTTGTGTTTTGTAAGTGATGCTTATGATCAGCTGATGACCTGTGCATGAATAGCAGTCCCCCACTAGCTGATTGCATGTGGAACGGCTGTGGTATCGTTCCTATAGCCAATTGCATGGAAACACACTCCTATAACTAAGCACTTCATGTGGGTGTTGGCCCTTTTCATTCACTGTGAGCAGGATTTCATGTGGGTGTTTGACAAACAGCATCACGGAGGGTAGTTGGATATACCTCTTACAACATACACTGTGGAGACAGGCCAACAAACAGGAGGGGGATATTCCAGACATGAGGACAGAATGTAAGTATTGCTCTTCTACATTTGAAATAATGTTGGTTTAACAGGGTTTGTGTGGCTATGGTTGTTCTACATGAACTGCATATTTGATTTAATATCTGTCATGATAGTGCTATGTGGTTGGGGAAACTCTCACCTGTAGGGCTATCTGCAGACTGGCCAGTGTTTGGAGTCTTGCATGTGCTGTGTTACTCACACAGTTCCTATTTTTAGAAATGCAGTAGCATACTCTGAGGATTGCCATCAGTACATAGTGACAGCCATGTGAGTTACTGACTTCATATCCCTCAGAAGACATATGTCACAACAAACCCTGTTACACCAGTAACTGTATGGGTTTATCACAGCATCATGTCAATATTGGCCCTGTGTTTGTGCCTCCAGCCACAACTCTGTCAACTTTGCACATATGTCACGCAGTAAGAGGTGCATTTGTTTAGTACATCATTATTTACTGACATCATACCTGATAACAAGCCAGTGAGATATCAGACTGCTAGACATGTTATGTATAGTAGGCCGTATATTTGAGAACAAAACCTGGACATTCTGTTGTAGTGTGTACAGTAGTGAGGTCTGTGTACTTATGGTAATTGTCAACAGAGTGTGTATTGTGAATATGTACCTTGGCCTGTGTACAGACTGTGGTAGATGTCATTGTTCTTGATCCTGTTCTATGTGATGTTGCATGCTGCTCCAGTGTATGGTACCCTATTGGTGTACATGTTTGAAGGGCCAGACCGAAACATGTCCCATACCACAGTCAGGCATTATAATATACTGTGTATTGGCCCAGTATATGTAGGGTTAGTGTGTGAGTGGCACATATAAGTATGGTGCTGTTCACACAGTCCATATATGTAATATTATGTACGCTTACTATATGTGACTGTAGCTATGTTCAGATTGGTTGTGGGTATGCACTTTTACACAGGTGTCTGTTACTCCATGCTGTTACATGCCTGTAGAGCCTGCTATATTTGCAGGTACATGTGCATTCCCCAATAAGAAATGTAGGTTAGTGTAGCAGTCTGCCTGTAGCTCGCACAGTGCTTTGTGACATGCCTAGCAGCTCAGTGTATTTACCCAGTATGAAGCTATGTCCAGATATTTGTCAGATGTACTGTTGCTGGGCCATATATAATATATACATATATTATGTACATACACACACACACACACACACACACATATATATATATATATATATATATATATATATATATATATACACACACACACACACACACATATATATATATATATATATATATACATATATATATATATATATATATATATATATATATATATATCCATATATATTACTCAATATACAGATGTGTAGCAATACATATATATATATATATATATATATATATATATATATATATATATATATATATATATATGTGTGTGTGTGTGTATGTACATGTATACATGTATCTACATACACACACATATATATATATATATATATATATATATATATATATATATATATATATGTATATAGATATATCCATATCATTATGTGTAAATATGACTGTTGCATATACCTTCCAAGATGTATCACACCATATTTATCTGATATGTGTATATTTAGATACAACAACATATATGATTCAACACTAATATCATTAACAAGTACTACACAAATGTAGAAGTCAGATCAGTTCACCACTATTCTGTATGTGTACTGACAGATATATTGGAAAAAACTATAAATGTTTTCATAGCTGTGATGGCTTACTGTACAGGGTCATGGGTTCAAGACCTGCCAGAGCTGTTTGTTTTGTTGATGGGCAGAACAAGGGCTGTTGGGTACAGAGTGGTTAAGGCAGTTTTGAGCAGCTTTAAGCAGGTTTGCATGATGGTAAGTGGTGCTAACGTCCGGTTAAACAAAAAGGCGCTTACACTGTGTAAGCTTTGCTTACCACTGCACAAATCTGCTTAGCATTTACATTTAAGCAATATTGAAACCTGCTAAGTTTGGCTCAGCCCTGGTAACCAGTGATCTTATTCCAGTCTGATAAAATAGCAGGGTAATTCAATTTTAATAAGTGTATTTAATTCCATGTACATAACATGTGTCTATGTGCTGTCATTACAGTAGCAAGGGGTGTGAGTCTACTGTCTGGAACACCTAAGTATATATGGCTTATACAACACTCCTTTCCATTCAAATGTGTTATATACATGGGTAGTATCCCAGGTTATATACAGTCACACTGGCATGTAGTGTATCATTACGTTACTACTGTTGACAGTTCTTTCTCCAGTAAGAGTAGATTGCAGATTGTAGTACTGGACCCAAACTCCCCTGCATACAAAGATGGACTCTGAGTCCTCACTGTCATGTTCTTGGTGTATGAGCTGTGTGTCATTAAGTATTTCTTACAGGATATTGATCTGACATGTGGATATTAACTATAGACTACTGTGTGTATAGGGCATGTCATTGAAGGCTGCTGTCATGTAGTAATGGCATACCTATCAGTGTCAGACATCTGTCTGTCAACACATTCATCTTAATGCATAACAAGTTGGCTGTGTGATGTCTGTCTGTCCTCTGTACAGATGTGCAGATGTCAGGTATCCATCCTGGCTGCTTACAGGCAATCTATGCTTGAATGACACTGACATGTTTGCCCAGCTGTGTTATGAATGCCACAGCTAGGAATCTCAACCCTCTATGCACCACATGCTATGGATACCTCAACTACACTATCACAGTCAACAGAACATGCTTGGGTACAGGTCTCCAAGACAGACACTGACCATATTATGTAATACATGTTGCATACATGTCAGTTGGAGCACTTCAATGGCCCACTGCAAGAGACAACCAGATGATTGAATGTTGCATTTAACTCTCACCCTGAGGATCACTCCTGTGGCATCAGTTGATAGATGGCCTGCTGGCAAATGGCAGGTGACATGATACCACTCTACCCACATCCCCTACTCTTCCCATCTCTCCATGGACAATATCCTGGTATACACCTATGAACACCTGCACATATGGACCCCAGTATTGACAAATGTGTCAGTCAACATTACTGAGAATAACAGTGTCTGTGTGTTTGTTAACCTGTAGTTGATAATACCCTAAGGCCCTTCACACCCGCCACACCCCCCATTGTCATAGTTAGATATGGCTGCTGCTGTAATGGACATTACATGTACCTTGTTACACTCTTCACCCTATGGGCTACCTGAAGCTTGCAGTACCAGCACAACACTGTTGTACAAATGAGTAGATAGGCATGGGTTACCCTCCGAGTTCTGGCAAGTGTGTGTATGTGTGCAAGTGTGTATATTTGTAGGATACAGCATTCTGAGGCCACATTCTCCTAATACAATGCACCTTGCCACACAGTATAAGGGATAGTGATGTTGCTGACCGTAGGAGATCCATGACAAAGCATCACCCTACTATCCCTGTGGCATGTGCAATAGATGCATATCCCTGTAGTAGCACTCTTGAGATAGACAGGGAGTTGTATTGCAGTCCTGGTCAATGTGTGATGGTGGGTATATCAGAGTATTATCATGGGTTTCCATGAGTACAATATCCAATGTGGGGTGTGGGTGCTGGGTTTACTGTGTTTACACCATGGTACCCCTAGTACATGTCCCAAGGTCCACTGTATGGGGACCACTGTCACCATCAACCATAGAGGTAACTGATTACACTATCCAGCCCAATGATACATGTGTTGTGTACAACTTATCTGTAACAGAATGGACACACTGACAAGGTAGTTAGCACTGATAAACCCAGGTCTCTCAAATGTGCATATGACTGTTATGTGTTTGTCAATGTGTATATGACAGTATGTCACACTATGTATTGTTCATAAACAACCAATACATCCCCCATTACCATACTGTACAAGGTCTGGTGATGTTCTTCACTTAACATGTAACCTGGAATGCACCTCATCCTAAAAGCTGTGTGGTGTGTGCAATTAAGGCCACACACATTAGTAGCACCACGTACCTTGGTAGGGGTTCTAGTCCCAGTGTTCCCAAGTAAGACTGTGTGTGTATGTGAAGTGATCTACTTCAGTTTGCAGAATATTCATGTCCCAGGAGGTCATCTGTCCAAGAACTGACTGGCAAATGCTAACATTTCACAGGTATCATCCTGTGGAAATGCATTCCATCAAAACTAGTAGTAGATGTGTAAATACCCTCTTCCCCACTGTATAGCTGTACAGCGATACTAGGGTTGGTATATATAGCTAGCAGACTGATTATTTCCCAATGTGATGTTGTGCCTATTCTGTCTTGGTGGAATTACATAGGCAAAAATGGGTTCCTTGCAAAAGTACATACATCCATGTGTATAGTATTCTCTGTGTATTGCATCAACACCAAAGCTTCTGTGTGTGTGTGTTATACACAAACATGTGGTGTGTACCACTCAGTGCACTTACCATTGTCGACTGTAGAAGGGCTGCTGACATCAACCACCATGCACTCGCCTGTATACACCCCTCAGACCTATCAGGCATATGGCACATGCAGTAACTGTTATACAGACCTGTGACTTGTGTTTAGCTGCACCCAGGATATGACACAGTCATGGTGTCACCACAGTGCCATACCCCTTGTAGGAAACAACAGCAGACCAACATCCTGCTGACACATAGAGACATACAACACAAATGGAATACATTATGGAGACCACAATCACTCAGTGTTAATAACACTATAATGCATCATAGCTGGACAGCTACACATCCTGACATGTAAGCACTAAACTTTAGTGCTGAAAACATATTACATAGCATTACATTGGTACACTGTAGTACAGTCACCCTGTGCATCAAAACCATATTAGCCTGTCCCTGCATCGATGTTATGGCTGACAGGGATGTGGAACTGGTATCATATGCACAGGGTGTGTTGTGGGTTTGCAAGAAACCTAGGCTTAACCATTCATTTGACATCGTGTGTGTGTGTTAGGGGGTTTCATTATTAATTGGGCTGTGCAGATGTGGTGTGTGTAAGTATGAGGCTGCCCTAGCTGTGTTGGTGATGTGTGTGTCTATGCATGCACACAGTTCTGCCATGTGGCAGCCCTATACAGGGGTTTGTTGGACAGCTGCAGACCGTACCTGGCAGGGTGTGGAGTTCACCATCTCTGGCCACGGACATGAGAACTGAGCCTGCCAGGGGCTCCACGGGCATCACCAAGTACAAGCCACGATATGGTACTCTCCCCGGATGATGACATATGACCACTGGATCCAGGTCCCTCTTGGGACTGGCCAGGGCCTTGTGCATGTGGCCTGCTATATTGTCGTGTGGACAGCACCCCCCCTGCAGTACTGTGGCTGGTACTGCCACTATGGGAGCTGCTCTGACTTCTTGCACATCCATGTTGTCCTCCACCTATTGGTGTTGCCAGCTTACATCCACGTGGCCGTTGTACTACTCCCGCCATATGCTCAAGCACAGACATTCTATGGTTGAGGTTTCCCACTATCTCAACCAACCATCTATCCAGGACTTCTGCAAAATAATGGTGGGCACCTTGCAAGATCATGGATGTTGTCAATAACAGCAGAATGAGTAGGCCTCTGCAGCCTCAGACCCTGTCTGGTATACCGTTCTATACATGCCTATGCCTCCATGATGTCCTGAAACATGCATCTGGTGACACCAGATGTGGCACTTCTGCCAGGGGCATGATGACCAGCAGCCCTTTTACAAGCACCCCTGTAGGTCTGCCTGTGTGGTACCTCACCAGGCATCTGGCTATGGTTACTGTGTCCAGACACACATGCCATAGATACCACCCTGTCCTGTCCCATGCCACCACCTGCCAAATGTCCCTCATCTATGGCCACTGGTGATGAGGTACACGTGAGTGTCATTTTGCAGTGTTTCAAATTCAGAACACCATGTGTACCGGCCTAGTCCCAGCTAATGAATGGCAAACATACAGCTGTACACTGGCACCAACAAGGTACAGATGGGAATGGTGGGCCTGAGGTTGAGTGAGGTGTTGCTTGTGCAGCACATGTATCTTAATTGATGTTTTTTGTAGGTTTCAAACTTGGTCTTGGTACACCATTACACATTGCAACACATGCCTTTGGGGGACTTTTGATGCTATGCATATGCCACCTCTAGAGGGCCCTGGCAGATGTTTCCTGTGGAACAACTGTCCCATCTGATTACCTTAACCCATGGGCCACACTTATGCAGAGTCCAGGTGATTGTCGACACAGGTACTGCACAGCCAGTACTTGCTAGAAATTCCTGCAACTCCCTCAGTGTTGCAGCATGTTACTAGGCAGCCTGCATGACTAGTTTGCAGCATGTGTCATCATCTGTCTTGAATGCCCATCTGTTTATTTTCTACATTAATTTTGTCCCATACATCCTAGTCACATACATAACAGTCTGCACTGTTTGCCATGGTATATGCAATGGTGAAGTAAGGCTACATGTCCCACTCCTGTGTGCTACCTGTTGAGTATGGGATCCATTCCATGGCTTGTAAGATCTGCCTCTGTTGCAGGTGAGTGGGCAAATTGATGGACATACGTCTTGGACATCAGATCAGTTCTTGGTATAACATTGAGGACCTGTACTTGCTGGAAGGTGCACACTCATGAAGAGTGAATGCTGTCAGTACCTCAAAAGCTGTTTCCACAATATTTTATTTGGAGCGTATGCACACATATGCTTCCAGTGTTTGTTAAGGTATGTATTCCCCATATTTGCTGTCCTAACATAAGATTCCATATTATACATTCATTGCTCATATTAGGGCCACATTACAGGTTGTAAGGGTTGTGGAATGCAGTATTGTGATATGCCGTTGTGTAGATCTGTAACAGTTGCCATTGTAATAGTGGCATATACACTGTTGTAGCATTGTATAAGGGTGATGTTTCAGACATGTTCCTACTGTAGGCCATTTGTCCCACCATTATGTTCATCTCTGTGCACACATCTTGCAATGATAGGTTGTTAGTTATATTGCAGGACTCTTACATACCCTTCAGATATGCTACCATGGTGACCACTGTGATGCAGTCCAGTTAACAGCAACAATAAGTGAACATGTACAGCATGCATTATGGGTAGGTGTGTTAAATGTGTGCATGGCAAATACCATGGCCATAACATGGCCGGTGTATTGGCAAACCTGAAAAAACAACACCATACTCACCAGCTACAGGGACGTAAATAGTTGTGTGAGAGATGTGATGTCAGTAGCCACACCTGTGGCATTGGTACATGGTGGGAGCAGCATTTCAGTACATCAACAGTACAAACCCACAATACTACAGATTATGCACATCTGTTTATTACTACAATGCAGCAACAGACTATATATATATTTTGTCTCACATATGCATGATTAAATTCTACAGATGCAGATGGATAAGCAACAGTGGTCTACTGATGTGCCCTGCGGCCTTACCTGCATGCTCCTCGTCCATTGTGTGGGTAGCACCCACCTCCACAATGCTATCCGTAGGGTCTTGTCTTTGCTGGCGGGAGCCTGGCGAGGACCTCCTCAGCATGTGTCAGGGGGGCTGGATGGTATGACCCACCCCGTGGCTAGCTGGTCCCTCCTAACTGCAGCAGCACGCTGATGGGCATGGTGGAGTAGGTCAGTGCAATGATGTCAGACCTGCTCATAATTGTGGCTATGCAGGCCAGCATCGTTTACTCTGTGAAGGAGCTCGTTCTACAGGGCAGTCCTCTCCTGCAGATCATGGGCTGTACGGCCAAACAGGGTGTGGTAGTGCTGCGCCAGGTGGTTTATGATAACCTCATTTTCCTGGGGGGAATAGACTGGAAAATGCTCTCTAGACATGGTGCCTGAAAGACATAAAGAGGAAAAAAGGTCTGAGGACCTCATACTGCAAAGATATAATAGTTGTTAATTCACAACTCTGCCCCCCCTCCCACCATATCTGCAACAATAATCTGAACACAAAACTCAACGGTATGTTTATAGTAAACCTACTGTTGGGACATATATTGTATTGTACAACAAATTGTGCAATGTATTTCTACTCATGTTCATTGTTGAAACACTATCATTGGTGGCCTGTTGCTAACAATGTCACCTGTGTGCTATTGTGAGGGCCACTATGGTTCCATATATGCATGTGTTCTGTTTGCTATGTGACTGCTCCAAATCTGGTGTTTTGTGTTAATAAGGATGTCTATGCATGCTGTTACATGTAATCCTGGAATGTGTGGACTATTACTACCCACATATGTTCTATAACTGTGACAAAATAGCATGTTTGGGAAGCCAGTTCCCAGCAGAACCACCTCTCCCACCTCATCTGGCCATGTTACCTGACCACAGCACATCTGGGACCCACCCCGGGACCTCATCATCTGCTGGTCCTGCATTACCTTCAGGTGGAACCACCTCAGGGGATGGTGTTCGTTCCCCCCCTGGGAGCACACACAGACAGGATCCTGTCACCTGAAGTCAGGTCCAGGGTCTGGTGCATAGGGAGCTCCACAGAGACTTGCGGGACGTGCTACAGCACTTTGAAGCCCTCGGTACACAATTGCAGGGTCTGCATGCTCCTCCTGCTCAGCCCCCAGCCCAGACACCTTCAGGGCCGTGAAGGTGCAGTTGTGGCTGCCCATAGGTGGGGACTGTGATCCCATTGTTTCCATGTGGGGGCTCACGGGCTTATTCCAAACACCACTCCCCATCCAAGCTGTTTACCCACCACGTGTTATATACCGCATCTGTATGCTGTCTTCTCTGTCTTCCAATCCAACCTACCTCCCCAAATATACCTACTATCCTTACCCAACATACCAATCTTACCTTCACAAAAAAGGGCAATGTGTTCCCAGCATGGATTTCACACTAGACATAACTGTCCATTTTGCACCCGCTTACTACTGTATATATAAATATGTGTGTACAGATATCTGTGATGTTTTCTCAAACATATCGTGCAGCACTGTCATTCAACAGTAGGGGAACTGTATATATATATATATATATATATATATATATATATATATATATATGTACAAAAATAAACCCAAGCAGGAAGGAAAACTGTTAAAATTCCAATAGATATTGCACAGTCCACTGCGTTGATTACACAAATGTAATAAAATCTCAGAAGTAGATGAAAAATCTTTAATAGAATAAACAAAATGTAAGCGCTTTCGCGGATGCTATATCCGCTTCATCAGACAATCAAGCGTTACAATAAATATTCTGATACACATCATGTGACTCCTTTAACAAACAATTATTCAATTAAGCCCTAATATAAATCACAATACTACTAATACAAATAAATTAAATCTGGTATCAATAAAACTATTAAAAATCCTACATATTAACGCAGCTTCCTACCTTTTAAATGGGGCTTAAGCGAAACAGTCTCATTAAGACCCCTACCCCTATGTGCTGCAAGTCTGAGTATCAAGCGAAGCTCATCCTGCTCAGTTAAATTAACTACATCCTCAATACGTGCTGTCTCTGTTTGAACATGTAATATCTGAAACAAAAAAGTATGTTCTGCTCCCTCTTGTAATGTATGTTTGGCTAGGGCACTAGTCATGCTTCCTAACATAACAATAAGTGTGATCCCTAATACGTTCCCTTAAAGTTCTGTTCATCTTACCGACGTAGAAACAAAAACACGTCACACAATGGGCCACATAAACCACATTCCTGGTGTTATAGCTACTGCTATTCCTTAGTTCCCATAGCCGTCCACTGTCTGGGTGCTTAAAATAATGGGATTCATCTATTAAATCACATTGTGTACAGCTGCCGCATTCTTGTCTGTCTTCCAACCCAATGTACCTCCCCAAATATACCTACTATCCTTACCCAACATACCAATCTTACCTTCACAAAAAAGGGCAATGTGTTCCCAGGATGGATTTCACACTAGACATAACTGTCCATTTTGCACCCGCTTACTACTGTATATATAAATATGTGTGTACAGATATCTGTGATGTTTTCTCAAACATATCGTGCAGCACTGTCATTCAACAGTAGGGGAAATGTATATATATATATATATATATATTTATATATATATACACGCACACATAGATACATATATAATATATATATATATATGTGTGTGTGTGTGTGTGTTGTGTGTGTATATATATGTAGACATACATGTATATATATATATATATATATATATATATATATATATATATATATCTATATGAATTTTATATCATACATGTATAAATATATATATATATATATATATATATATATATATATATACATATATATACACACACACACATACATACACACACACACACACACACACACATATATATATATATATATATATATATATATATATATATATATGGAGTGCATTCAAACATCAGGTCCACACTCTCTAACCCTCCTTCCTCCACAGCTGCACTGTTCTGCCTTGCTACAAAACAGACAGGTATCACATGAGGACACAGCCTAACATTGGGGGGTATATATAGGGACAGATTGCAGCTAAGTACAAAACCAGTAAAAAAATGTAGAAATTAACCGGACTTCAACGTGAATAAAATACTATTATTTTTATTAGTTAACTAATAAAAATAATAGTATTTTGTTCATGTTGAAGTCCGTTTAATTTCTACATTTATTTACTGGTTAGGTGAAGTTTGGGCCATTTTGTTTTAGTCACTTAAGCCGATTACAAACCTATGGTGTTTGTACATGATACATTTCACATTAACATACTGTCCTGCAGGTGGTGGGGTCTGAAACTCATGTGTCTATCATAACTTCATTACTTCCGCCACCAGGTATTTGCCACACTAATATACATGTCTTGAGGTACAGAACACACACTATGATGGCTTACATCTTATAATTCAGTGCTGATCTGCACAGATGACAGGTATGGCCCACTGTCCTGTTCAACAGGACATCATTACAACAACTCCTGATGGCACATATAAATCTTTCCATATCATGTATGCCATAACAGACCAAGTACTACATTCAATTACATGCATATATGTTTCCACATACCTGTTGTAGTATTGTCCTCTCTTCTAGGTACACTTTTATGTGTCCCTTGTGTTATATAGTTTTGTTTTGGTTTGATTTCTATTTTTAGTTATTTTATTTTTTTCTCTTTCTCTTTCTTTCTCTCTCTCTTTCTCTCCACTACAGAGATTGAGCTGCTTTGAATAGGTTGCAGCATGGATTTTGTAGGTGATGGCCTCTGCACCAGTCA
>NC_056731.1:1656275796-1656355796 GCF_019279795.1 Protopterus annectens | reverse complement strand
CAAGTAAGGATGTGCAGGGCAGGTGTAGGCAAGGGCCATAACTTTGCATTTATTTGGCAGCAACAGCTGTTTTCATTGTTGGCAATTTAGAATTTGGAGCCTCACACCCTACAGGATGGTGTGTGGGCATCATACAGTATGGATAATTGTAGGGTTAGATTGTGTGCTGGGTACATGTCTTGGGGCGAAATGCAGAGCTATGTATGGGACGTGATTTTTTTTTGTGGGACAGATGCCCCTTTTTTTTAAGGTGAGAGTGGGATGTTAAGTATGGTGAGGGATGTTTGGTAGGAGATGTTGCATTTGCAGACAGACAAGACAGCTGACAGGGGCAGTATATGATACATGGTGGAGTAAACACCTTGACGGGGAGGGTGGTTGGGAATCTGAGGCTCATAAGCCCCCAGATGGTAGTAGTGACACTGATGTCCCCACTCATTGGCAGTCACCACTACTCCATCACAGCCCCTAAGGTGGCTGTGCTGGGGGCTGGGCTGGAGGGACCACCTGCCCCTCTAGTTGCAACAGCCTGCCCTCCACCTGGTACAGGTAGTCATCCCGCTCCATCTGGAGGACACTGCGCACCATGCCACAGACCTCGCCCTGGGTGACAACGTCCTCACTGTGCCCACTTGCGGAGGGGGTGAGCCCCATCCCCTGCAGTGGTTCCACCTGAGGGTGGTGCAGGACCAGCAGATGAGGGAGGTCTGGGTTGGGTCCCAGACATGCTGGAACCCAGTGCCTCGGCTAGGTGGGGTGGGAGAGGCAGATCTGCTGGGATCAGCCTTCCCATAAGCGCTATGGTGTGGAAATTAACAATGAATATTGGTTAGACATGCACAACACATTACAACATTAGTCAAAATAGCATGCATGGATATTCCCATTTACCCAAAACAGCACAATTATAACAGTGCCATAGCAAACAGAAGCCATGCATATATGGAATGGCATTCAGGGTTGCAACAGCATGCCAGTTAGTGGTATGTCAGGCAGGCAATATTATGATTATTTCATGGGGAATATTAGTATGCGCACAGTTTAAACAATGATAAACCAAATGGAACAATGGTCCCATCAGTAGAGGTTTGTTTAGGTGCATACCCATGTTGGTTTCAGTGTGATTGTTGGATCAGTTGAGTGGTGGGGCAGGGAACAGATTCAATTGACAACTGCTATCAAGTATATTTGTGAGTGCACTATTATTCACTACTCTACATTCTGACCACACTTACACTCTACCTGGGCCATGGGGCTGCTACAGCACACCAACAGCTGTATATATCAACAGAGCAATTGTACCCTTATTTTAGTTATACACATCAGACTTGTTTCTATACCAATTTCTTTACTGTGGGCCTGTGCAGATGAACTGTGTGCACATTACATTACTGTTTCTACACATATTTCATGTTCACATATTAGTTGCTGGCCCTGGAATGTGTGTTGTGCCTTTCACATACATCTACTGTGTCATTCTCTGTGTGCAGGTTTCTTGGCAACTGGGGAAACTATCTGTGACAGTGTGACACTTGGGGAACTTGTCTGGGCCAGAGTGCAGAGTGTGGATGTCTAGCTTACATCTATTTGTAGGACTGGGGCTGATCAACACAGCAATTGTACACCTTTCATAGTTATACACATCATACTAGTATTTCTATTCATATTTCTTTACCTGTGTGCCCTGTATGGAAAATGTATGTGTTGCAGTACACTACTTTTTCTATTCAGATTGCAGTTTACAACTGTAGAACCAGACTGAGATGTTATTGGCAGTCCCTGGATACGAACTGTGCTGTGTGTGCAAAATTGAACTACAGGCCTAGTCCTTATCAAACTGAGCTACTGGGGAGGTGTTGTGTGTTGCTTGTGACATTTCTATCTAGTATATATTTTTGTGCACAGTACTTTTATTATGACATGTTGCGTGATTTATTTCCCATTTTCAGTGCAAATTATGCATACACAACAGACATTGGTGTCACTGTTTGTGAAACGTGCACCTTAACTGAATTGCACATTTGACTGTTTTACAACTACATACTGCAATTTAGATTCCTAAGTACACAGTGTAGGCTTTACGTCTGCACCTGTTAGCCTTATAAATTTTTCAGTGCATTCACAACTACATACGGCTGAAATTGAAAGGTTAACACAGGACAATGCTGGCAAACAAACAAGTAAAACACATTCTGATGGGAATATGTACTCTTGCTTTTTTCCGGTTATTTGACATGCCCATTCTAAAGTATGCAGACAAGCAGTGCTAAATCAGTTCACCTCAGTTAATGCATTCTGCAGGACATACACATTTCTATTTATCAGGTACAAGTGAAATGACACACACCAGTGTTTGGGATCACCTTTATTAGTTTTGACATACATATCTGTGTACGACTCAGAACTCCACAATTCCTATTTCTGCATGATCTGCACAGAGGAATGCTTTTCTTTTCTAACTGTTCCAGTAACCCTGACATGGCAGTTTCTTGGCAGGTTCATGCAGACAGACTCATACATATTCTAATATTCCTCTCCTGCATATTGCACCTTGTTTGCTACTGATACCTGTATTACACAACAGCTGGGAATACTCCATTGTAACACTGGCAGCCTGACACAGGCATTTATTCCTGACTTTTACAGCATAATTATATATACAGGCAGTACTACCATTACTATAATTTTGATTTCTTACTGCTAATAGTAGGGGATATTCTGTACTCACCATACTGCCGATGCAGCTGGGCCAGTTGCTGGGTATGAGCCTCCACATTCTGGGACATCTCAGCAGCAGCTGTATGGGGAGACATTACACATTAATCACACCTGCACAGTCACAAGTTGAACTTTCTCCATACTTAGAGATACATAAGACTGCATACTTATAGACAGGTGGGACATCCTGCGCTCAGGATTCTTGGATCCACTGGTCCAAGAGTGCACCCCTCCTCTGCTTCAGGTCATTATAGTGATTACATACCTGCTCACCAGTCCAGGGTATGCCAGTGGCACTGGTGAGATCATGTGCAAGCTGGTCCCAGGCGTCTGCTTTGTACTGCGAGCCGTGGTACTGGCCCTGCAGCAGCCTGCCATCATGGCTTTTAATTAGGAGCCCAACCATGAACCTGGACTCCTGAATACCACAACGTTGAGCTCGGAAGCAAACACATTCACCACCACCAGACATTTTGGTCCTGCTGTGTGCAATCCCAAATGTCTATGGCTGTATTCCCACCTGTGCAGTTTAAATAGGGCAGTTTTCCCACACTTTTTCTGGGGTGCATAACTTATTATAAGGCAGCATATAAGAAAATCCCCGCAAATCGTTTACAACAGCTAAGCAGAGCTGAAAGCAGGTAAGCAATGCTTACACTAGCAAAGCATTGCTTAAATCTATTTTTTTTTCATTAAATTTATAAATTATTTTTTGCATTTATATTTTATATATTCCCACCCCTACTGTGCTATATGTGAGCCATATGATTGACATCTATCATTCAAATTCCTTAAAAGTTTATTAAATAATTTGCCAGAGGGGGATTTGAACCAAGCATGTTCTTCATGCTATACCATGACAATACCACTATGCTACAGCAACTTGATGACATTTTTATCACATTTGCACTTGTCTATCATTTTCAGGATTTCAGCCAGGCTAAGCATAGCAGCGCACCATGCAAACAAGCTGTGCATCACTTAAATTTTGGATTTATTTTATGAAAAAAAAATATTATTACATTTTTTTATTTTGCATTCCTTTCCTCTTACCCTACTGCTTCCATGCATGTTGGGCAAGAGTGCATACATTTGGGGGTGAGCACTTGAAGGCTTCTGCCTTCTAGGTGTTTGTGTTTTTTTATTTTTATTTTCAGTGTCTGTGGACACTAAAATGTTAGCTATTTACATTTCAGTGTCTGTGGACACTCGTTTACTATATAATATTAGAGCCAGGCTCTAATATTATATAGTTTGACACTCATCTATGTCAGAAAGTGCCATACGGCACTTTCAGAGCAAAGGGGGCATGTTTCAGGTGCAGGCACTGCTGCACACACACCCCCTGCGCTCGCTCCTGGTTCATACCTGTTTAATTTAGATAGCAGCGTGCCTTCATGCATATGCAAGGCACGCTGCTATCCTAAACGGACACAAATCACTCCATGCAGGAATAACCTTATTCTTGCATGGAGCTTCATGAATCCAGGGGAATGTTTTTCGATTTTATCTTTAAATAGTGCTTATATTTTTTAAATTAATGAGATTTGAATGTTGAATCGGGATAACAGTTGTATATATTACTCTTAGATGTCTGCATTATTGTTTGGAAAGTGTTCAGTCATTTAAATGTATGATTCTACCATAAAATCTTAAAGATGGGAAGAAACAAAAATGAAAGCAAAATCAAGTGAATGAAATTCTCAGCTACAGAATTATAATTTGAATATAGGTATGACATAAATATTAAAGAGATAAAGAGCTCAATGTAAAAATGAAGTAAACAAATAAGACTGGGAAGCTAATTAGTTTGTCTGAAAGAAGAAAAGGATGGGGGAAGTAGTCTTTTTGGTTATGATATGCATTACTAATATGACAGGCATAACATATCAAAGCAGTGCACAGAGTACAGTATAAATACCCGATAAAACATTAAAGAAGATTTAGGTTAATGTAAAAGAAATAGAACTGTCATGAAGATAAGAATGAAAAACCTAAGGTGAAGAATGATAGCTCAGGTGTTTGGGTGAGTTGTAAAGAATGAAGAAGACAAGGAGGTAAACTGATAAAACATTGGAAGGGAGTAGAAGTAGAACAAAGCAAAGGGGTTTTTTTGGAAAGAAAAGAATAAATATCAATGTGCAGTCATCACAAAAACTGATAAGACATCTTTAAAAAAGAAAAGAATTAGCCTGGTATGGAACAATAACTATGATTTTGATTAAAGGCAAAGCAATGCCTGTAAATGGGCTTCTTCTTCAAGGGGACAAACTGACAATGAAGTAGAAATGAAGTAGACATAGCAGTAAAGAAAAGTAGTGAAGGTGCAAAAGAGATATTGCAGGGTGCTTCCCAGTAAGAAGTAGGAAAATGTGTACAATCAGAGAGAATGTCAGAAAGCAGACAATGTGCATAACTTATTATAAGGCAGCATATAAGAAATCATACGAGAATGCAGAACGCAAGATGTGGACTGGCAATAGAGAAATGGTTAATGAAAAAAATAAAAGTTGAAAGAAGTTAAGAATAAAGAGAACAGAAGCAGGAAGAAAAGGAATGGAGGACAAAAATAAGGAAGAGATAGCAAAGTAGGCAAGTAAAGGGTCTAAAGTAGCTGAATTAGGAGATTCCAGCAGGAATAAAAAAATAATAGAGATTATTAATGAGTATAGAAAATCAGGAACATTGTTTAGAGTAGTTATCAGGTGGAAGATAGGAATATAATGGAAAGACAAATAAATTGCAAGTACAGGGGACAGGAAACACCACTTTTAAAAAGAAAATAACTGGTGAAAAATGCATGAGACACTAGGGGATGGAGTTGATAAACTAAAATATTTAGAAAGGGAGTAGACTGTGTGGGAACTATAGGGTCAGTTAATGACATTAGTGAGTGTAATAAAATGCCAGCTATCATAATTTAAGGGGAGGGTGTTTAAAGCTCTGTTTACCCAAATTAAGAGATAAAAATTGAAAAATATGGTATACAACTTATGTGTGAAATAGACGAAAGACATAATCTTCTTCTTTTGGAATCTGCTTAATGGGCAAAGAGCAAAGGAGACATAAAAAGTGTACAGAAAAGCAGTGAAAAATATTGCAGTGGGATTCGATATTATATTCAATCAGACTGAATAAATAGTAAGGGTGTATGTATTTGTAATACCTCTCAACTGTACAAATTTTCACAGAATGTCCAGATTTTTGCCTTATATTTTTGGGATGTTCCTCATAAAAATTGTCTTTTTTTTTTTGAGAAATCACTGGGATGATCTAAGGATTAAAGTTAATAACTAATGGCATGCATTTTAGTTTAATTTAAGACTTCATGTCTTTTAGAAAATGCATTCTCACACAAATCCTGTTATTTTAGCAATGTTCTGAATTTTTAAGAGCAATATTTAAAATGTGTCCCTAGTTTTGGTCCTTTTTCTCCCCATTATGACAGGCATTGCCCAGACTTCTTGTACTAAGAGGTTGAGAGGTACAGTGTGTGTGTGTGTGTGTGTAAGAGATAGATAGCATACCCCTCAACTGCCCAAGTTTTTGCAGAATTTCCAGATTTTTGCCCCATATGTTTGTTTTTTCCTCATAGAAAGATTAAAGTTGCTAAATAATGACAGATATTTGAGGTTTAGACTTCATATCCTTTAGAAGAATGCATACTAACACAAATCCTGTTATTCTAGCAATTTTCTAAGTTCATTAGAGAAATAGTTATAATCTGTTCCTATTTATTTTAGACTTTGTCCAGATTTCTTGCATTAAAAGATTGAGGTATGTGTGTGAGACAGTGAAATGCCCTAGTTAAGGTTAGCAAGTGGTTAGTAATTTGCTTAGGCTCAAGCCCTGTACCTTAGCTACAGGAAACAAGAGCCTGAATCTTCTACCCAAAATATGCAACTGTTTTGCTTAGGAAATGCTATCACTGTTGTGTGTTTAAAACTTTAAAGCAGTGTTAGTAGCACAGCAGGTAGCATACTTTTGTTTTAATAAAGAAGGCTGTGGGTTCTATTCCCACAGCATGTAGATGGATTGCTGATACTGTGTTGGATTTTAAGATGGTGGGTGCTGCAGTCCTATGTCCTCCTTTGGATAAGATGCCTAGTAACCATGAACCTGTTTTAGTTTGCCATCTATTTCCTATTGCAATATTACCAGCTTATCATTTTTAATGCAACATAGGCAATTTATTCTTCAAGGGCAGCAGGCAGTGAAGTTCATAGGTTCATGGTCAGCCATAGTCCTCCTGTGCTTGCCTGTACCTCTGAGAAGTATATGCCAAACAGGAGGGGTCCTAGGACTGAGCCCTGGGGAATGCCACTTGTAACTGGTTTAGAGTCGGATCTAGCCAGTTGGCAACCCATCTTGTGATGTAGGGGTTTATATTCAGGCTGGTGAGCTTGTCTATAATACCAGAATGGGGAGTGGTGTTGAAGGCCTTTGTGAGGTCTAGGCAGGCTGTGTGTACTGCCTTTTCCTATTCTATAGCCTTGGTAACTTTCTCAAAGTCCTCCAAGTTTAGGAGGCATTATTTGCCCTTAACAAAGCCGAACTGGGGAGGAGCCAGTGTTTGGAGGTTCCCATTGTCTCTGTTAATGAGTTCTATGATGATGTGCTCCATAGCCTTGCAGAACAAGCTAGTCAGGCTTATAGGGCGATAGTTCCCTGGTCTGTTGTGGCTCCACCTTTGTGGAGCGGAATAACCATTGCTGTGCGCCACTCTGGGCATGTAGCCTGTGGAGGCTGAGTTTGAACAGTGTGTTTAGATGAGGGGTTAGTTTGTCTTTGAGCTCATGTAGGACGTAGCCTGAGACACCGTCCGGTCCCATTGATGCTGTGTTTTTGGCTTTGGGGACTGCTGTTTTAACCTGAGTGCCTGCGATTTCAGGGCTCTACATTTTTCTGGTGTGGTTATGGGCCCTTTTGGGGGTGAGAGGGGATGAAGTTTGCACTGAACCTGTCTGCCAGGATGTTGGCGATATCAGTCGGTTCAGTGTATTTTGTGCCATTCTGCACTAACTCCGAGCAGATCTGAGCATTGCCACTTAGATTCTTGACATAGCTAAAGAATGCCTTGTGGTTATCTTTGGAGTCCTTGGCAATTTTTCTTTTGAAGCTCGCCTTGGATGATTTTATGAGGTATCGTAGTTTCTTGCTGATACTGATCAGGGATGTCTTCTCTTCTTGGGATTTTACTCTTTTCTGTACTAGTTTCCTCCTTCTATTGTATAGTTTGCTTATGGCAGGGGTCCACCAGACTGGTTTCCGTTTCTTGGAGGAGTGAGTCTTGGGTTTGCTTGGGATAGCATGGTCCATACATTATTGTAGGTGCCTGTAGAATGCATTAGTAAAGGATTTTGCAGCTTGGATAGCGTTATCCATTAGCATGGGGGCTTTGAAACTTTCTACCTCAGTCTTAAGTAACGTGAAGTTTGCTTTTGAAATTTTTTCATGGTTGTTTCCTTGTCTGAGGGTGGGGGCATAATGTGGATATCCAGAGTGATTTGTTTATGGTCAGATCTAACCAGTGAGGGGTTGACCTCCGGTGTGGAGCACCGGTTGCCCATGTTGGTGATGACCAGGTCCAGTATGTTGTCACCTCTGGTGGGAGTGTTGACCAGTTGATCCAGGGCATTTGAGTTTATAAATTCTAGGAAATGTTGGGCAAGGGAGTTAGTACTTGAGTAGTTTTCCCAGTTAATGTTTGGGTAATTGAAATCACCCAATATTAGGGTGTTTGGTAGGACCTTTATGTTTCCCAGTGTTTCCAGAAACACGGAATGGGGGTCCTGGGATATGGTGGGTGATCTGTAGCAAGCTCCAATTTGAATTGCACTTTTGCCCATTGTTAGTTGCACGTGGATGATCTCTGAAGCATCATGCTGTGCCACTAACCTGGAGGTGTGGGTATCCTTGATGAATATGAATACGCCTTCACCGTTTGTATTTCGGTCTGGGTTCTGTGGCCAAAATGGATGGTATGAGTTGTAGCCTCGTAGTGCTGGGGTGCTCTCTGGATCCTTTAACCAGGTTCCTGTTACTGCACATATATTCATTTTCTCCATACTGAGGAGTACTTCGAGTGCGTGTATTTTGAGGTTTACACTTCTGGCATTGAGTAGCATTACCCTCAGTTTAGTTCAGCTGTAGATGAAATACTTAAATATGAAGTTTTTTGCTAGCAGCAACCTTTTCATTAGTTACAGTCAGATCTCTTTAATGTGGAATTATTCAGAAGACTTTTACGTGACTCTGCATATTGACTGATACTGGTGGGTTGTAATGACAGAAGTTTGAGTGGCCTTTTATGTTGAAATGTTCTGAATTGGGCAGTTTTGGCATTATTGGTTAATATGTTTTGTTTCCTTCTTATTGGCTATACATTTAAAACACACTCTAACAAGTGTTGTATTATACAAGGGATAACATTTAATTAGTATATATTATAATTTAATACAATCAGGAAGGTGAATTAAAGAAATTCTGCATGGTCCTAAATATGTGTGCAAAGAGTCTATGATTTGAAAAATAGCCCAAAGGTAAACTTAATCTGCCACTTGCCAGATGCATTTTCTTTAATGAATTTCAATGCTGTTTCATTGAATGTGAGTTTCAAAGTCACAGAAGCTTTATTGCTAATTCTGTTTTCATCGTGAGACTGTATTGCTTTGTTTAGCAAATGTCTATCAGTGTTTGTGCTGAAAAATTTGAAATAAAAGTTTAAATTAAATCCAAATATCTGCAATCATTGTAGAAGCAAAGCAGAAAGCAGTATGCATACTGTGAGTTTTGAACAGTGTTTATGGCAACTGGGGAGAAATAGCCAAATAATGGGACACTGGAATGGCTGCATGGGGGCTGGGGGTTGACCCAAATACAGATATGTGTACACCACCTATTTGTTTACAAAAAAAGTACTGGTGGTAACATACTTAGACAGCCATTTCCACTGTAATGTTCAAACACGGTCTGATGAGTTTTCGGTTAATGCCTTAAACCCTATCCCCCCGCTGTTAAATAGCTTGCTTTTGGTAATGACTGAAGGTACAGCGGTTACCCTTAAACCTTCTTCAGTCTCCAGCAGTAGTGCAGTACCAGGAGCAATGATTGCTTAAAACACTACACCTCATATAATGATGGTTCATAGTATTCTGGACCAGATGTTGCAAGGTCCAGTGATGTAAATAATCCCTATCTTTCTCCTGCTTTCTTGGTCACCTATTTGCTAAAATAAATGTTGCATAACTTCTTGGTGTGTGTGTGTGTGTGTGTGTGTATATGTATCATTTAGAATATTTTCTTTGATGATTCCACATTGTACATTCCCTATATTGAACAGACTATTTCTGCATGATATATTGTTGATAATAACATATTGCAACTGAGATGGATTACTTCCAACATTATGTTTGTATAGGGTCCTATGTATGAGACTTGCAAGTATTGGTTGTTGTTTGTGGCAGATCTGTTCATCATGGAGGAGGGATGATATAAATAATTACAAGACATATTTTGCCCCTCACTCCCATTGAGAACCTTTGGTCCATATCATTTGTTTGTTGTCTTCCATATCATATAAGATCTCTCTCTCTATAGATATATATATATATATTATACTATATATATATATATATATATATATATATATATATATATATATATGTATATGTATATACATTGATATATATATATATATATATATATATATATATATATATATATCTTTATATAAATATATATCTTTATATATATATATATATATATATATATATATACATAGGCACGGGAACTAATCTAAGGGGGCGGCGAGAGAAAGCCAATACATTTCTGGCTGAAGCTTATAAATGCCTTCAGACAGATAACCCTGAAGTACCTACCTATGAATCTATGAGGTGGCCTAATGGTGAAGATGTTTGCCTTACAAACACAAAAGGTGCAAGCCCAGGTCTCACAGGGATAATTGGCTAGGCAGGAAAGTGGCTGCATAAAGGCAGTTGGCTTAGTACTAACCTCAATGACACCATGAACCTATGTGATATGGATTGCGCTGGAATCTCGAATTGCTGAAATCTTAGTTTCAGCAATTCGAGACTCCGCAACCCTAAAACCCAGAATGCCGAAGGAGTGCATAGGGTGAATTTGAATATCTAGGGTCATGGCGCTGGAAACAGGTCGCGTCACATGTAGTGTTATGGTGCCTGAAATTGCAGATGTGGTGTTTGTGTGTTTTATAGGATTTGTATGTGGGTGAGGCAAGGAGGGTGCTGTAGGTGTGAGTGTTGGATTTGTTGGTGTTTGTGTATGTGTGATGTGTATTTGTTTTGAGCAAATGGAGGATGGCGTGGTGTGAGAGGTTTTTTGTTATGTGTGATACTCGGGTTGGTAAATAAGTGTGGAGACAGGGTTAAGGCACTTTGGCTTGGTTGGCTGGGTTTGTAGCCGGTTTGCATGGGCTGTCACGATGCACTACGTGAGTTGGCTTTGCTTGCATGCTTCACGGACCCTTAAACCTACACTAATTTCAAATAAAAAAAAGGGTAGGAAAGTGGGTAGAGCTGGGCAAACAGGGGACGAGCAGGCTTGGTAAGGATGTGCAGGGCAGGTGCCCAGGCAAGGGCCACTGCTTTTGCATTTGTTTGGCAGCAGCAACTGTTTTCATTTATTAGCAATTAAATTTAGACCTCACACCTACATGGTGTGAAATATACACAGTATGGATAAGTGTAGGATTTGGTGTATAATTTTTATATCCTTGGTAAGTAGAACTATGTATGGGTTTTTTTGTATGGGACAGATGCCCTTTTTGGTGGGATGGTGAGGGGTTGGTGAGAGATCATTGCATTTGCAGAGACCAGACAGGGCAGCTGACCGGGGAAGGGCAGTATAGCAGGCCATGGTGGAGTCGCCACCTTGGCGGGAGGTGGTTGAATCTGAGGCTCCTCAGCCCCAGATGGTAGTGACTGGTGTCACTCATTGGCAGTCTGCTCCCATCACTGGGTGGCTGTGCTGGAGGGACCACCTGCCCCTCTAGGTGCCTGCCTCACTGGTGGGAGTGTCATCGCTCCATCTGGGAGGACCTCGCACCATGCCAGACCCTCGCCCTGGCGTTGACAAAAGCATTCCTCACTGCGCACCCACTTTAGGAGGGTGGGCCCCATCCCACGGTGTTCCACCTGAGGGGTGGTGCCAGGACCAGATGAGGAGGTCTGGGTTAGATTCCCAGACGTACTGGAACCAGTGCCTCGGCTTCGATGGGGTGGGAGAGGCAGATCTGCAGGGACAAACCTTCCCACCAGCATGCAGTGCTTGGGTAACATTGAATATTGGTTAGACATACAACACATTACAACATTAGTCAAAATAGCATGCATGGATGTTCCCATTTACCCCAAAACGCTGGTACAGCTTGGTGCCATATGAGCAAGAGCCATGCATATATGGAATGGCATTCAGGGTTGCAGCAGAATGTGCTGCAGTTAGTAGTATATCAGGCAGGCAATATTATGATTTCACGGGGAATATTAGTATGCGCTGGCTTAAACAATGATAAACCGATGAACAATGATTTATCAATGGAAGTTTGTTTGGAATTTTGTACCATGTTGGTTTCAGTGTGATTGTTGGATCAGTTGAGTGGGTGGGGCAGGGAACAGATTCAAATTGACAACTGCTATCAAATATGCTATTTATTCACACTCACATTCCTGACCACACTTGCATACCACACCTGGGCCATGGGGCTGCTGCAGCACCAACAGCCTCCTATCAACCAAACAATTGTACCCTTATTTTAGTTATACACGCTGAGCTTGTTTCTATACCAATTTCTTTACTGCGACATATTACCCAGATGAACTGTGCACATACATTACTATTTCTACATATTTCATGTTTACATAGTGGTTGCTGGCCCTGGGTGTGTGTTGTACCTTTCACATACATCTACTGTGTCATTCTCTGTGCAGTTTCTTGGCAACTGAAACTATCTGTGACAGTGTGACACTTGGGGGTCTGGGCCAGGTGCAGAGTGTGGATGTCTGGCTTACATCTATTTGCGGGACTGGGGCTGATCAGCACAGCAATTGTACACCTTTCATAGTTATACATCATACTAGTATTTCTATTCAGGTTTTTGTGTGTGCCTGTGCTTGGAAAATGCTTATGTGTTGCGGTACACTACTTTTTTTTTTTTTTTTTTTTCTATTCAGATTGCAGTTACAACTGTAGAATAGACTGAGATGTTTATTGGCAGTCCCTGGATCTAGACACAATGCTGTTATTGACTACAGACCCTAGTCCTTATCAAACTGAGCTACTGGGGAGGTGTTGTGTGTTGCTTTGTGACATTTCTATCTAGTATATATTTTTGTGCACAGTACTTTTATTATGACATGTTCAAGTTTATTTCCCATTTTCAGTGCAAATTATTACATACACAGACATTGTTCACTGTTTGTGAAACGTGCACCTTAACTAGATTACACATTGACGCTTTTGCTTCATACTGCAATTTAAATTCCTAAGTACACAGTGTAGGCTACGTCTACCTATTATTGTATATAATTTTCAGTGTACATATAGAGCACAGGGGGTGGAAAGGTTAACACAGGACAATGCTGGCAAACAAACAAGTGATGACACATTCAGAATATGTACTCTTGCTTTTCAGTTGTTGACATTACCCATTCTAAAGTATGCTAGAACAGCAGTGCTAAAATCAAATTTACTCAAGTTCAGTACATTCACGGACATCACACATTCTATTTATCAGGTACAAAGTAGATGTAATACACACACCAGTGTTTGGGTCCACCTTTATTAGTTTTGACATGCATATCTGTGTCGACTCAGAACTCCACGATTTACTATTTCTGCATGATCTGCTGGAGGAATGCTTTTCTTTCTAACCCCTGACATGGCGGTTTCTTCAGCAGGTTCATGCAGACGAACTCTCATACATATTCTAATTCCTCTCCTGCATATTGTACCTTGTTTGCTACTGATACCTGTATTCACTGGCTGGGGCCTCATTGCTTAACACTGGCAGCTGACACAGGCATTTATTCCTGACTTTTACAGCATAATTATATATACAGGCAATTTTCGCCATTTACTGTAATTTTGATTTCTTACTGCTAATAGTGGGGGATATTCTGTACTCACCATACTGCGATGCAGCTGGGCCGGTTAACAGGTATGAGCCTCCACATTCTGGGACATCTCAGCAGCAGCTGTGAGAGACATCACACATTAATCACACCTGCACAGTCACAGGTTGAACTTTCTCCATACTTAGAGATACATAAGACTGCGCTTATGAACGGTTAGGACATCCTCTGCAACTCAGGATTGGATCCACTGGTCAAGAGTGCACCCTCCTCTGCTTCAGGTCATTATAGTGATTACATACCTGCTCACCAGTGGGTATGCCAGTGGCACTGGTGGATCATGTCATACACTGAAAGCTGGTCCCAGGCGTCTGCTTTTGTGCTGCGGGCGTGGTGCTGGCCCTGCAGCAGCCTGCCATCATGGCTTTTAGTGCGGGCCCAACCATGGACGCAGGCCACCTGGCGTTGAGCTCAGGAAGCAAGGCACGTTCTGGTGTTTTGATGCCTGTGATCCCAGTGTCATGGCTGTATTCCTGTGGTTTAAATGAATGGTTTTACTTTTCTGGGTTGCTAACTTATTATAAGGCAGCATGCTCAGAAAATCCCGCCAAATCGGTTTTGCAACAGCTAAGCGGAGCTGAAAGCGGTAAGCAATGCTTCCTGTAAAACATTGTGATCATGCTCATTAAATTCAATTATTTTTTGCATTTATATTTTATATATTTCCCACCCCTACTGTGCTGTATGCCAGACATATGATTTAGGCATCTATCATTCAATTCCTTAAAAGTTTGATAATGGGCGTTGCCAGAGGACTGGACCAGTGTATTCTTCATGCTATGCCTATGCTACAGCAACTTGGTGACATTTTTATCACATTTGCACTTGTCTATCATTTTCAGGATTTCAGCCAGGCTAAACATTTTCCATGACAAACTGTGCATCACTTAAATTTTTGGATTTATTTTACTTAGAAAAAAATATTATTATTACATTTTTTATTTTGCATTCCTTTCCTCTTACCCTACTGGCCCATGCATGTTGGGCTGAAGTGCATGTACATTTAAGTGCCAGGGCTGCCTTCTAGGTGTTTATGTTTTTATTTTTATTTTCAGTGTCTGTGGACACTAAAATGTTAACTATTTAGAACAGTGTAAGACACTTTCGTTTCTCATGGGGCCAAACAATATTACTATGGTTGTATTCATCTGCAGCCGAGAAGTGCCATACGGCACTTTCAGAGCAAAGGGCATGTTTCAGGTGCAGACTTGCTGCACACACCCCTAAGCCGCTCTGATTCCTTCTGTTTAATTTAGATAGCGTGCCTTCATGCATATGCAGGCAAAACACTATCTAAACAATTTTAAATCACTCCATGCAGGAATAACCTTATTCTTGCATGGGCTTCATGAAATCAGGGAATATTTTGGTTTCTCTTCAATAAGTACCCATATTTTTGGTGTGAGATTTGAATGTTGAATCGGATAACAGTTGTATATTACTCTTAGATGTCTGCATTATTGTTTTGCGAAAGTGTTCAGTCATTTAAATGTATGATTCCTACCATGAATCTTGAGATGAAGAAACAAAAATGAAAGCAAAATCAGTAGATAGAATTATAAATACAATTATAATTTGAATATAGGTATGACATAAATATTAAAGGGAGATAAAATAAGTGTAGGCGGTAACAATAAGACTGGGAAGCTAATTCAGGGTTTTATCTGAAAAAGGATGAAGAGTACGTGCTGGTTATAGTGTTACTAATATGATATCAAACTGAACACTAAAATTGCAATGTAAATACTCGATAAAACATTAAAGAGATTTAGGTTAATGTAAAGAAATAGAACTTTATCATGAAGATAAGAATGAAAAACCTAAGGTGAAAGAATGATAAGCTCAGTCGTTGAGTTATAAGAATAGAGAACAAGGTAAACTGATGAAACATTGGAAGAGTAAGTAGGCAAACGGTTTTTGGAAGAAGAAATAGTATCGTGTGCAGTCATACAAAGCTGATGAGACATTAACAAAAGAAAAAAATTAGCCTGGTATGGAACAATGCTATGATTTTTGATTAAAAGGCAAAACGTGCCTGCAAAATAGAACTTCTTCTTCGAGGAACCATTAAACAATGAAATAAATGAAGTAGACATACTTGATAAAGAAAAGTAGTGAAGGTGCAAAGAGATATTGCAGGTGCTTTATTAAGAAGTAGGAAAATGTGTACAATCTGAGAGAATGTCAGAAGACAGTATTATGAGCGGCACCATGAAATGTCAAAGTGCAGAACGCAAGATGGACTGGCAATAGAGAAATGGTTAATGAAAAAAATAAAAGTTGAAGAAGTTAAGAATAAAGACAGAAGCCAGGAAAAAAGGTGGAGGACAAAAATAAGGAAGGGCTATACAAAGTGACCAAGTAAAGGTTACAAAAATATAAGCTGAATTAAAGATTCAACAGGGAATAAAAAATAATAAATTAATAGCCATTATAGAAAAATCAGAGACAACTGTTTGGAGTAGTTATCAGGTGGAGACAGGAATTGTAATGGAAGACAAATATCAATTACAAGTACAGGAACGAAACTACTTAAAAAGAAATAACGGTGAAAAATGCGGAACATGGGATGGAGTTGATAAACTAAAATATTTGAAAAGGGAGTAGACTGTGTAGAACTATAGGGTCAGTTATGTGATGTAATAAAGTGCCATCTTGTTTTAGGGAGGGTGTTTAAAAGCTCTGCCCAATTAAAGAATAAAATTAGAAAAATAATTTCTAACTTATGTGAAATAAATGAAGACATAATCTTCCTTTTTGGGAATCCTTAATGGGCAGGGACACAAAGTGGCACAGAAAAATAGTGAAAAATATTGATTTGATATTATATTCAAATCAAACATGATACCTAAATAATATATATATATACACTTAGGCACATGGAACTAATCTAAGAGAGTGACCAATACATTCTGTTAAGCTTATAAATGCCTTGAGGACAGATAACCTAATTACCACTACCCTATGAATCTATGAAGAATTGGCCTAATGGTTGAAGGTTTGCCTTACAAACACAAGGTGCAGGGTTTGGAGTCTCCTGAGACAGTGGCTAGGCTTGGAGAAATGGCTGCTTAAGGGCGGTTGGCAGTACTAACCTATTAACCTATGAACCTGTGATGGTTACCTTCAGGAATCTCGGATACTGAAATCTTGGATTTCAACAATTAGTCCCTGTCCCTAAAACCAGAATGAAGTGCATAGAGTGAATTTGAATATCTCCGAATCCATGTATGCATTTCACAGTCGTCATGTAGTGTTATGGTGCCTGAAATTGCAGATGTGTGAGTGTTTGTGTGTTTTATAGGTTGTAATGTGTGGGTAGAGACAAGGAGGAGGTGTAAGTGTGGTGTTGGATTTGTTGGGTGTTTATGTATGTGTGATGTGTATTTAGGCTTTGTGAGCAAATGGAGGATGAAGTGGTGTGAGGTTTTTGTTATGTGTGACCTGGGTTGGTATGTATAAATGGGGTGTGTGTGGGGACAGAGTGATTAAGGCACTTTAAAGCAGTTGTAGGGTTTGGCCAGCCAAAGGTTTTAGGTAGACTGTCATGCGATACTCACGTGGGGATTAGCTTTGCTTGCGCAGCCTGCTCTGAGGACCCTTAAACCTACACAATTTCAAATAAAAGAAAAAGAAAAAAGGAAATTGGGAAAGTGGGTGAAACTGGGGCCGGCAGGGGACAAACGGGGAAACTGTAATGAGATGTGCAGAACAGGTGTGACAGGAGCCATAACTTTGCATTGTTGGCAGCAACAGCTGTTTTCATTGTTGGCAATTTAAATTTGGAGCCTCACACCCTACAGGATGGTGTGTGGGCATCATACAATATGGATAATTGTAGGGTTAGATTGTGTGCTGGGTACATGTCTCAGGTAATCACAGAGCTATGTATGGGGCAGTGATTTTTTATTAGGGACAGAATTGCTTTTTTTAAGGAGTAGGGGCAGGATGTTTAAGTATAGTGAGGATGTTTGTTGGAGATGTTGCATTTGCAGACCAGACAAGACAGCTGACAGGGCAATATATGATATGGTGGAGTGCAAACACCTTGGCTGAGGGGGAGGAGTGGTTGGGAATCACAGAGCTCATAGGCCCCCAAGACTAGTAGTAGTGACACTGATGTCCCCACTCATTGTAGTCTACTCCTCCATCTGGCCCTAAGGTGGCTGTGCTTGGGGGCTGGCTGGAAGACCACCTGCCCCTCTAGTTGCTGGCAGCTGCCTCCACCTGGGTACAGGTAGTCATCCCGCTCCCTCGGGAGGACTCAGCACCATGCCACAGACTGGCCTGGGTGACAAGCGTCCTCCTGTGCCCACTTACTTGGAGGGTGAGCCCCACCATCCCCTGCAGTGGTTTCCACCTGAGGGTGGTGCAGGACCAGCAGATGAGGGAGGTCTGGGTTGGGTCTGGGCTGTGCTGGAACCCAGTCTCAGCTAGGTGGGGTGGGAGAGGCAGATCTGCTGGGATCAGCCTTCCCATAAGCATATGGTGTGGAAATTAACAATGAATGATTGGTTAGACATGCACAGCTTACATTACAACATTAGTCAGAGCATGCATGGATATTCCCATTTACCCAAAACAGCACAATTATAACGGTGCCACTGCTTAAACAGAAGCCATGCATATATGGAATGGCATTCAGGAGTTGCAACAGCATGCCAGTTAAGGCAATTTATGTCCAGACGAGCAATATTGTGATTATTTCATGGGAATATTTAATTATGCATACAGTTTAAACATTCATTAAAATGGAACAATGGTCCCCATCCAGGTAGAGGTTTGTTTAGGTACTTTATTTGGTTTCAGTGTGATTGTTGGATCTCAGTTGGAGGTGGTGGGGCAGGGAACAGATTCAGGTGACAGCACTATCAAGTATATTTGTGGAGTGCACTGTGACACTACTCTACATTCTGACCACACTTACTGCACTCTACCTGGGCCTTGGGGCTGCTACAGCACACCAACAGCTGTATATATCAACAGAGCAATTGTACCCTTATTTTAGTTATACACATCAGACTTGTTTCTATACCAATTTCTTTGTGTGGGCCTGTGCAAGATGAACTGTGTGCACAGTACATTATGTTTCTGGCACACATATTTCATGTTCACATAGTTGCTGGCCCTGGAATGTGTGTTGTTACTTCCTTCACATTACATCTGTGTCATTCTCTGTGTGCGGGTTTCTTGGCAACTGGGAAACTATCTGTGACAGTGTGACACTTAGAGGGCTGTGTCTGGGCCAGAGTGCAGAGTGTGGATGTCTAGCTTACACATCTATTTGTGGGACTGGGGCTGAATCAACACAGTAGTGTACACCTTTCATAGTTATACACATCATACTGGTATTTCTATTCATGTTCTTTACCTGTGTGCCCTGCTTGTGGAAAATGTATGTGTTGCAGTACACTACTTTTTCTATTCAGATTGCAGTTTACAACTGTAGGGCAGACTGAGATGTTATTGGCAGTCCCTGGATACTGAACTGTGCTGTGTGTGCAAAATTGAACTACAGGCCTAGTCCTTATCAAGCTAATTTACTGGGGAGGTGTTGTGTGTTGCTTGTGACATTTCTATCTAGTATATATTTTTGTGCACAGTACTTATTATGACATGTTGGTGATTTGTTTTACATTTTCAGTGCAAATTATGCACACAACAGACATTAGTGTCACTGTTTGAAGCGTACTTAACTGGAATGCACATTTATTTGTTTACAACTACATGTACTGCAATTTAGATTCCTAAGTACACAGTGTAGGCTTCGTCTGCACCTGTTAGCCTTATAAATTTTTCAGTGCATTCCACAGCTACATCTGACTGAAATTGAAAGGTTAACACAGGACTGTCTTTAGCAAACAAACAAGTAAACACATTCTGATGGGAATGTACTCTTGCTTTTTCGGTTATTTGACATGCCCATTCCTAAAGAGTATGCAGACAAGCAGTGCTAAGTCAGTTCACCTCAGTTAATGCATTCTACCCAGGACATACACATTTCTATTTATCAGGTACAAGTGAAATGACACACACCAGTGTTTGGGATCTGCTGTGGTTTGACATACATATCTGTGCGACTCAGACTCCACAATTCCTATTTCTGCATGATCTGCACAGAGATGCTTTCTTTTCAAACTGTTCCAGTAACCCTGACATGGCACTTTCTTGGCGGGTTTCATGCAGACAGACTCATACATATTCTAATATTCTCATATTGCACCTTGTTTTCTACTGATACCTGTGTGCAGCAGCTGGGAATACTCATTGTAACTACTGACTGACCTGACACAGACATTTATTCCTGACTTTTACAGCAGTACCTGCAGGCAGTACTACCATTACTATAATTTGATTTCTTACTGCTAATAGTGGGGATATTCTGTACTCACCATACTGCAGTGCAGCTGGGCCAGTTGCGGGTGTGAGCCTCCCACATTCTGGGACATCTCAGCAGCAGCTGTGTGGGGAGACATTACTATTAATCCACCTGCAGTCACAGGTTAGACTTTAAGCACTTGAGAGATACATAAGACTGCATGCTTATAGACAGGTGGGACATCCACTAGCTCAGGATTCTTGGATCCACTGGTCCAAGAGTGCACCCCTCCTCTGCTTCAGGTCATTGTAGTGATTACAGCACCTGCTCATAGTCAGGGCATGCGGTGGCACTGGTGAGATCATGTGCAAGCCCCAGGTCCAGGTGTCTGCTTTACTGAGCCGTGGTACCCTGGCCCTGCAGCAATGCATCATGGCTTTTAATTAGGAGCCCAACCATGAACTGGGACTCCTGAATACCTAACGTTGGGCTAGAACCTGACATTCACCACCACCAGACATTTTGGTCCTGCTGTGTGCAATCCCAAATGTCTATGGCTGTATTCCCTGTGCAGTTTAAATGGGCAGTTTTCCACACTTTTTTCTGGGTGCATAACTTATTATAAGGCAGCATATAAGAAATCCCCATGAAATGCGTTTGCAACAGCTAAGCAGAGCTGAAAGCAGGTAAGCAATTGCTTTGTAGGCGTGGCAAATCTATTTTTTCATTAAATTTATAAATTGTTTTTGCATTATATTTTATATATTCCCACCCTACATGCTATAGCAGTTGACATCTATCATTCAATTGTAAAAGTTTATTAAATAGAATTTGCCAGAGGGGATTTGAACCAAGCATGTTCATGCTATACCATGATAATACCACTATGCTACAACTGATGTTATTTTATCCCATTTTGCACTTGTCTATCATTTCAGAGTTTCCAGCCAGGCTAAGCATAGCGCCTGCATGCAAAACAAACTGTGCATCTGCTTAATTTTGGTTTTATTTTATAGAAAAAAAAAAATGGTGCATTTTTTATTTTGCATTCTTTCCTCTTACCCTACTGCTTCCATGCATGTTGGTGAAGTGTATACATTGGGGGGTGAGCACTTGAGGCTTCTGCCTTCTAGGTGTTGTGTTTTTTATTTTTTTATTTTCAGTGTCTGTGGACACTAAAATGTAGCTTATTTACATTTCAGTGTCTGTGGACCTCGTTTTACTATATAATATTAGAGCCAGGCTCTAATATTATATAATTTGACATAATATGAAATTTTATTTCCCAGAACAAAAGGGCATGTTTCAGGTGCAGGCACTGCTGCACACACACACCCCTCGCGCTCGCTCCTGGATTCATACCTGTTTAATTTAGAATGCAATGCATAGCGTGCCTTCAGCATATGCAGGCAGCACCATATCAGACACAAATCTACTCCATGCAGGAATAACCTTGTTCTTTTAAGACTCACTCAGTCAGGGAATGTTTTTCGATTTTATCTTTAAATGGTGCTTATATTTTTTTAGAAGTGTGAGATTGAATGTTGGATCAGGATAACAGTTGGCATGTATTACTCTTAGATGTCTGCATTATTGTTTGGAAGTATTTCAGTCATTTTAAATGTATGATTCTACCTTAAAATCTTAAAGAGATGGGAAGAAACAAAATGAAAGCAAAATCAAGTGAATGAAATTCTCAGCTACAGAATTATAATTTGAATATGGAGGTATGACATAAATATTAAAAGAGATAAAAGAGGCTCAATGTAAAATGAAACAAGAACAAATAAGACTGAAGCTAATTGGTTTGTCTGAAAGAAGAAAAGGATGGGGAAGTAGTCTTTTTGGTTCCATGATATTACGTACTAATGTGACAGGCATAACATATCAAAGCAGTGCACAGGTGCAGTATGATACCGATCTCTAAAAGCAAAGAAGAGATTATTGTAAAAAGAAATAGAACTGTCATGAGATAAGAATAAGAAAAACCCTAGGTGAAGAATGATAGCTCAGGTGTTTGGGTGAGTTGTAAAGAATGAAGAAGAGACAAAGGAGGTAAACTGATAAAACATTGGGAGGAGTAGAAGTAGAGACAAAGCAAAGGGGTTTTGGAAAGAAAGAATAAATATCAATGTGCAGTCATCACAAAACTGATAGAACATCTTTAAAAAGAAAAGAATTAGCCTGGTATGGAACAATAACTATGATTTTGATTAAAAGGCAGAAACAATGCTGTAAATGGGCTTCTTCTTCAAAGGGACAAACTGACAGTAGAAGTAAAAGGGAAAGTAAAGTAGACATGGCAGTAAAGAAAAGTAGTGAAGGTGCAAAGAATGTGCAGGGTGCTGGTAAGAGTAGGAAAGGTGTACAATCAGAGAGAATGTCAGAAGCAGACAATGTGCATAACTTATTATAAGGCAGCATATAAGAAATCATCTGAGAATACAGAGCGGAAGATGTGGACTGGCAATAGAGAAATGGTTAAATGAAAAATATAAAGTTAAGAAAGAAAGTTAAAGAATAAGAGAACAGAAGCAGGAAGAAAGGAATGGAGGACAAAAATACTAAGGAAAGGAATGTAAAAGTAGGCAAGTAAAAGGTCTAGAGTATGGCTGAATTAGGAGGTCCAGCAGGAATAAAAAATAATAGAGAGATTATTAATGAGTATAGAAAATCAGGAACATTGTTTAGAGTAGTTATCAGGTGGAGATAGAATATATGGAAGACAAATAAGTGCAAATTACAGGGGACAGGAAACACCTTTTAAAAATAACTGGTGAGAATGCATGAGACACTAGGGGATGGAGTTGATAAACTAAAATATTTAGAGGTAGACTGTGTAGAATATAGGTCAGTTAATGACATTAGGTAGGTGTAATAAAATGCCAGCTATCATAATTTAAGGAGAGTGTTTGGCTGTTTACCCAAATTAAGAGATAAAAATTAGAAAAATATATGAGTATACAACTTATGTGTATGAAATAAGCCGAAAGACATAATCTCTTCTTCTTTTTGGAATCTGTAATGGGCAAAGAGCAAAGGGAGACATAAAGGGTGTACAGAAAAGCAGTGAAAAATATTGCAGTGGGTTAGATATTTATATTCGATAGACTGAATAAATAGTAAGGTGTATGTGTTGTGGCACCCTCTCAACTGTCCAAATTTACCCAGAATGTCCAGAATTTTGCCTTATATTTTTTAGGATGTTCCTCCTTAAAAAATTGTCTTTTGAGAAATCACTGGGATGATCTAAGGATTAAAGTTAATAGCTAATAGCGTGCATTTTAGTTTAATTTAAGACTTCATGTGCTTAAATGCATTCTCACACAAATCCTGTTATTTTAGCAATGTTCTGAATTTTTTTTAAGAACAATGTTAAAATGTGTCCCTAGTTTGGTCCTTTTCTCCCCATTATGACAGGCATTGCCCAGACTTCTTGTACTAAGGGGATTTTGAGAGGAACAGTGTGTGTGTGTGTGTGTGAGAGATGGAGTAGCATACCCTCAACTGCCCAGTTTTGCAGAATTTCCAGATTTTGCCCCACATATGTTTGTTTTTCCTCATAGAAAGATTCAGGTTGCTAATGTGAATATTTGAGGTTTAGACTTCATATCCTTTAGAGAAGAATGCATACTAACACAAATCCTGTTATTCTACAATTTTCTAAGTTCGACCCAAATAGTTATAATCTGATCCTATTTATTTTAGACTTTGTCCAGATTTCTTTGCATTAAAAGATTGAGGTATGTGTGAGACAGTGAAATGCCCTGGATTAGAGTTTAGCAGTGGTTAGTAATTTGCTTAGGCTCAAGCCTGTACCTTAGCTACAGGAAACAGAGCACAGATCTTCTACAAAATATGCAACTGTTTTTTAGCAGAATGCTATCACTTTTTGTGTGTTTAAAACTTTAAAGCAGTGTTAGTAGCACCTTGGTAGCATACTTTTGTTTTAATAAAGAAGGCTGTGAGTTTTCTATTCCACAGCATGTGAATGGATTACTGATACTGTGTTGGATTTAAGATGGTGGGTGCTGCAAGGTCCCTGTAATCCTCCTTTGGATAAGATGCCTAGTAACCATGAACCTGTTTTAGTTTGCCATCTATTTCCTATTGCAATATTACCAGCTTATCATTTTTAATGCAACATAGGCAATTTATTCTTCAAGGGCAGCAGGCAGTGAAGTTCATAGGTTCATGGTCAGCCATAGTCCTCCTGTGCTTGCCTGTACCTCTGAGAAGTATATGCCAAACAGGAGGGGTCCTAGGACTGAGCCCTGGGGAATGCCACTTGTAACTGGTTTAGAGTCTGATCTAGCCAGTTGGCAACCCATCTTGTGATGTAGGGGTTTATATTCAGGCTGGTGAGCTTGTCTATAATACCAGAATGGGGAATGGTGTTGAAGGCCTTTGTGAGGTCTAGGCAGGCTGTGTGTACTGCCTTTTCCTCTTCTATAGCCTTGGTAACTTTCTCAAAGAAGTCCTCCAAGTTTAGGAGGCATTATTTGCCCTTAACAAAGCCGAACTGGGGAGGAGCCAGTGTTTGGAGGTTCCCATTGTCTCTGTTAATGAGTTCTATGATGATGTGCTCCATAGCCTTGCAGAACAAGCTAGTCAGGCTTATAGGGCGATAGTTCCCAGGTCTGTTGTGGCTCCACCTTTGTGGAGCGGAATAACCATTGCTGTGCGCCACTCTATGGGTACGTAGCCTGTGGAGAGGCTGAGTTTGAACAGTGTGTTTAGATGAGGGGTTAGTTTGTCTTTGAGCTCATGTAGGACGCAGCCTGAGACACCGTCCGGTCCCATTGATGCTGTGTTTTTGGCTTTGGGGACTGCTGTTTTAACCTGAGTGCCTGCGATTTCAGGGCTCTACATTTTTCTGGTGTGGTTATGGGCCCTTTTGGGGGTGAGAGGGGATGAAGTTTGCACTGAACCTGTCTGCCAGGATGTTGGCGATATCAGTCGGTTCAGTGTATTTTGTGCCATTCTGCACTAACTCCGAGCAGATCTGAGCATTGCCACTTAGATTCTTGACATAGCTAAAGAATGCCTTGTGGTTATCTTTGGAGTCCTTGGCAATTTTTCTTTTGAAGCTCGCCTTGGATGATTTTATGAGGTATCGTAGTTTCTTGCTGATACTGATCAGGGATGTCTTCTCTTCTTGGGATTTTACTCTTTTCTGTACTAGTTTCCTCCTTCTATTGTATAGTTTGCTTATGGCAGGGGTCCACCAGACTGGTTTCCGTTTCTTGGAGGAGTGAGTCTTGGGTTTGCTTGGGATAGCATGGTCCATACATTATTGTAGGTGCCTGTAGAATGCATTAGTAAAGGATTTTGCAGCTTGGATAGCATTATCCATTAGCATGGGGGCTTTGAAACTTTCTACCTCAGTCTTAAGTAACGTGAAGTTTGCTTTTGAAATTTTTTCATGGTTGTTTCCTTGTCTGAGGGTGGGGGCATAATGTGGATATCCAGAGTGATTTGTTTATGGTCAGATCTAACCAGTGAGGGGTTGACCTCCGGTGTGGAGCACCGGTTGCCCATGTTGGTGATGACCAGGTCCAGTATGTTGTCACCTCTGGTGGGAGTGTTGACCAGTTGATCCAGGGCATTTGAGTTTATAAATTCTAGGAAATGTTGGGCAAGGGAGTTAGTACTTGAGTAGTTTTCCCAGTTAATGTTTGGGTAATTGAAATCACCCAATATTAGGGTGTTTGGTAGGACCTTTATGTTTCCCAGTGTTTCCAGAAACACGGAATGGTGGTCCTGGGATATGGTGGGTGATCTGTAGCAAGCTCCAATTTGAATTGCAGTTTTGCCCATTGTTAGTTGCACGTGGATGATCTCTGAAGCATCATGCTGTGCCAGTAACCTGGAGGTGTGGGTATCCTTGATGAATATGGATACGCCTTCACCGTTTGTATTTCGGTCTGGGTTCTGTGGCCAAAATGGATGGTATGAGTTGTAGCCTCGTAGTGCTGGGGTGCTCTCTGGATCCTTTAACCAGGTTCCTGTTACTGCACATATATTCATTTTCTCCATACTGAGGAGTACTTCGAGTGCGTGTATTTTGAGGTTTAGACTTCTGGCATTGAGTAGCATTACCCTCAGTTTAGTTCAGCTGTAGATGAAATACTTAAATATGAAGTTTTTTGCTAGCAGCAACCTTTTCATTAGTTACAGTCAGATCTCTTTAATGTGGAATTATTCAGAAGACTTTTACGTGACTCTGCATATTGACTGATACTGGTGGGTTGTAATGACAGAAGTTTGAGTGGCCTTTTATGTTGAAATGTTCTGAATTGGGCAGTTTTGGCATTATTGGTTAATATGTTTTGTTTCCTTCTTATTGGCTATACATTTAAAACACACTCTAACAAGTGTTGTATTATACAAGGGATAACATTTAATTAGTATATATTATAATTTAATACAATCAGGAAGGTGAATTAAAGAAATTCTGCATGGTCCTAAATATGTGTGCAAAGAGTCTATGATTTGAAAAACAGCCCAAAGGTAAACTTAATCTGCCACTTGCCAGATGCATTTTCTTTAAATGTGAATTTCAATGCTGTTTCAATGAATGTGAGTTTCAAAGTCACAGAAGCTTTATTGCTAATTCTGTTTTCATCGTGAGACTGTATTGCTTTGTTTAGCAAATGTCTATCAGTGTTTGTGCTGAAAAATTTGAAATAAAAGTTTTAAATTAAATCCAAATATCTGCAATCATTGTAGAAGCAAAGCAGAAAGCAGTATGCATACTGTGAGTTTTGAACAGTGTTTATGGCAACTGGGGAGAAATAGCCAAATAATGGGACACTGGAATGGCTGCATGGGGGGGGGGGGGGCTGGGGGGTTGACCCAAATACAAGATATGTGTACCACCACCTATTTGTTTACAAAAAAAGTACTGGTGGTAACATACTTAGACAGCCATTTCCACTGTAATGTTCAAACACGGTCTGATGAGTTTTCGGTTAATGCCTTAAACCCTACCCCACCGCTGTTAAATAGCTTGCTTTTGGTAATGACTGAAGGTACAGCGGTTACCCTTAAACCTTCTTCAGTCTCCAGCAGTAGTGCAGTACCAGGAGCAATGATTGCTTAAAACACTACACCTCATATAATGATGGTTCATAGTATTCTGGACCAGATGTTGCAAGGTCCAGTGATGTAAATAATCCCTATCTTTCTCCTGCTTTCTTGGTCACCTATTTGCTAAAATAAATGTTGCATAACTTCTAGCAGTAACATAACCTATATTTTAGTTTCATGTAGTCTGGTACCCATACCAGTCTGGGCCATCTAGAGTATAAGGATATGAAGTTTGAAACTCAAATGTTTGTCATTATTTAATGACTTCAGTCCTCAATCATTTATCAGAAAACCACATATTTCATGAGAAAATGACCAAAATAGCCAGCTTTATTAATCAACAAAGCACAGACTTTCTTTTTGCAGTTGAACTAAATCCAGCTGAATTAGTAAATATTTTCTTCATTACTGCAACTTAAAGCCACATGCCGTGGTGGCATGGTGGTAGCGTTGTTACCTCACAGCAAGTGGTTCTCCTGTTCAGTTCTTGGTGTGGCTTGGGAGTGCCTTCTGTGTGGAGTCTGCATGTCCTTCTCGTGGTTGGGTAGCATTCGAAAGACATGCGTGCGTAAATGGCCATGCCTTCGTTGAAGGTTGGGTGTCGAGCTGGCACCTCGGCATTTCGTAAAATGTCTACTGCCAATCATTAGCGGACCGGAGTTCTGCTGTGGTGAACCCTTACCGGCAAAAAGTCGAAAGACAAACAACAACAACTGCAACTTAAAGCCAAAAAAAAAAATCATGGTTTCCTTCAAACTGTTACATTTTGTTCCCTGGCTAAAGCTTGTCTGTCTGGGGGATGAGTACTTTCTGCAACCCTTGAAGATACTTCCATTGAAGTGTCTGCCTTGCACTATGCCTTGCATACCTTAACTGCATTTTATGTAATATCATGTAAAGTTGCTGTAAGCAGCACACATTTTAAATTCTGAAAGTAACAATCTGAACAGTGTATTTTTCACTAACCTCTGTGCTGGTCATTCATTTGCTACTTCAACTCCACTCTGCCTAGGGTGTGATGACTAACTGTGGTCATTCATCTTGTATACACAGTTAGTACTTTGAAAGAATGTCAGTCTTATACAATTATCATATTCATAAATACATTGTGGCTTATACAGCGCAGTATATTTTTAAAAGCTGTCTGTAATACTAATATTAAGAAAATAAATAATAAATAATAAAAAGATAAATAAGAGGTGACCTAGTTGCTTGGGATTTGGGAACTTATATGGACAGTGACCTAACTTTTGACCAACTTGAGTCTATTGTTGTAAAAACAGTCCTTCTATATTGCACAGTTTATAAACAAAGAGATTATGTCTAGAGCTATAGATGCCATTGGCAGAGGATACTGCTGCTGTGAAACAGACTCCCCATCCACATAAAACAACGTTCAACCTGTCTATATTCAAGCACAACTTAGAACTATGGATGAAAAACAGAAAATTTACCCAAGGATTGCCCTTTGTGCTACTAATAGACAGAGATAGCTCCTAAATGCATTATCCCACTCACAGATCCCCTCAAATGGTGTGATCTCAGTTATTGTCGTTAGGGATAATATATAATTATCAACAATGGGATGAGTAAGGCCAATCTATAACTAAATGGGATAGGTTATTTTAAGCACAAAAAGGGAAACTGGCAAGTCTTAAAATGACCCAAAGGGGCAGCTAGCTGAGTTCTTACATAGGAGCCTATGAACCTATAATTACTAAGCTTATAATTACAGCACATTTAAGGTACGCATGTATGCACACACACACATATATAGATACATATATATATAGACACAAACATATACAAGTCTGCCTATCTATAGATAAGTATATGTGTGTATATGTATACCTCTGCACATTTGCATTTTGTCTTATATTTTTGGCCTGTTCCTTGTAAAATACAGTATTCTGACAAATCATTGAGGACTGAAGTCACTAAATACTGACAAACATTTGCATTTCAAACTTCATATTCTTAAGAAATTGCATTCTAAAGCAAAACCTGTTATTCTGGTATAATTCTAAGCATATAAGAGAAATATTTAAAATTTGTCCCTGATTTTGGGTCTTTGTCCCCTCATTATTTTTGCATTTGTCCAGATTTTTGCACTAAGAGGTCAAGAGGTATGGATACATAGATGTTTATTCATGCATTATGTTTTTAAACACACATACCATTGTACACTCTCATACTCTCTCTCTCTCTCTATATATATATATATATTATATATATATATATATATATATATATATATATATATATATATGTGCTGATGTATTTCTGTTTATAGATATGCTTATGTTTACTTATACCCTTTTGTCTACATATACACACACACACACACACACACACACATATATATATATATATATATATATATATATACACACACACATATATATATATAGCTCTATATATATATATCTATATATATATATATATATATATATATATATATATATATATATATATATATATATTTACATTTGCACATACATTTCTTCTTGTATTTGGCTGTATTTATGCAATATTTCTCTAGCATTTTCTACAACCCATTTGACTTAAGATAAAATAAAATGTTAAAATACCTACTATAGAATTCTGACTTTCTCACTCTAACATGGTCTACTCACTCAGCTAGCTAGTGAAGCTTGCACTTCTGCAGGTCACAATACAATACCTGTGCTGACACTGGGGCCCAGAGCAGGTGATCCTTGTCAGATTAATACATTATGTCATACACACCAACTTGTCTCCTTAGAAATAAGAATCACCCTTATGTGCATTACCTTAATAAAGAAAAGTAAATCATTTTCAATATGTCATTGAAAAAAAATGGAGAAACATTGCATAATAAAAAATCATGTGATGAATTTTCCATTGTTGTGCAAGTCATGAACTCATGCCCCCGGATTCAGCAAGCTCTGCACGGATTGCAGGAATAGTGCAAGAGCTGCTGCACGCAATATGACCGATGAGCAATACAGGCCCCGTGACATGCACGAGTGCTCCTACACTCACTATTCCTGCACGGACACCACTGCTATATGCTAATTACCTAATTTGCTGGTGAAAACCATGCAAATTAGGTGAATTAGCAATCCAGGAAGCAGGCAGGCATCTGTGCAGGAATAGTGTAACCTGCAGAAATGTATTTGGTTACTAACCAATTTCATTTCTGCAAATTACAAAATGGAGGCATGACAGCTCCAAAGAAAGCATGTATTCAATGTAGTAGGCATGCCAATGGCCAAATATATGGCCATTGGCATGAGAAATAGTTGCAAAATTATAAAAATAACTTTTATTTTTTTGGCTGATTTTGGTTGTTTAAGGGTAGGGCAGTGGTGTGCAAACGGGATTGCCCCGAAAATAAGGAAAAAAGTTGGAAATAAGCTTTTAAACACAAATCAGCATTTTGGCATAATAGTCAATCACATGCATAAGACAACAATACCAGGGAATAGTGGTTGCTAAGGGGGAAAGCTGAGTGTGAGTGTGGTAACTATGAATTAGCATCCTGTCTTAAGCAAATGAAGGGATTGATACTGAATCACAGATTTCTTCTCAGTGTTAGCTTGCACCCAACCGTGTAGGTGTAACAACACCATTGTATAAGAGGTAGATGACCTTATAATGGGGTGTGTCATGCATACTGTAAGCATATTGGAGCTTTGAGGCCCCTGTTTGCCCTTAGCTAAGCACAGCTAAGGAAGGGGGGTGTCTGAGGCTGCCTAGCAGTTTTACATTGCCTAAATAGGTGTGCGCGCCACACACTGGGTTTTAAACAAAATAAAGAAAAAGGAAATAGCAGCTCTGTTCACATCTGGGCACTGGTTATGTGTGCCGTGCCTCTGGGTTTAAATGGGAAGGCACTGGGAAGGGAAAACAGCAGTAGGAAGGCAATCAAGGAGAACTAGCATAGCTGGCAGGTGAAATGTATCAGAATCAGCCAATTACACATGGAACAGCCTAGCACACTACTATAAACTATGCAAACACCTTCCAGTTTGTTTTTTCCCACAAACTCCACACCACCAGTGTACACAGACAGGGACATTTTACCTGATAATACTAGCAAAATGTTTGGGGGTGCTGTTGCTCTCATACATCAATATGTGCAAGAGGCTCAGGGTGGTGAGGATGTGAATGCTGATGACCAACCCACAGTGAGGATAAGGAGAAGAGTGTACAGACCCAGGGTAACCTACCAGGGGCTACATGAGCTGGAGATAGTGGAGCGCTATAGGGTGAAGAGGGACATTCTACAGCAAATTATTGAGCTGTGTTGGCCACGCCTCACACACAGAACCAACAGAGGGGAACCCATCCCAGTGGATACCAAGGTATGTGTAAGCCTAAGAATACTAGCTACAGGTACCTTCCAAAGGGCAACTGGGGATATCATGGGGATCTCACAGGCATCAGCATCCAGGGTACTCCACCAGTTTCTGGATGCCATGTCAGCACATGCCAGTGAGCACATATATTTCCTCAACACCTGTGTGGCATTGACCAGCAATATGTTTCTCTTCCACCACATAGCAGAATACCCTGAGGTAGTGGGTGCTATAGACTGCATGCACATACACATCAGAGCACCACCCAGTAAGCGGGGTAGGGTCTACATAAATTGCAAGGGCTTCCCCTCCATCATCTGCCAGATCTTGTGCGATGTCCAGGGCATTATCTTGAATGTGTGTGCTAGCAGCTCTGGAAGCTATCATGACTACCACATCAGGCATATGACACAGCTGTACCAGTCATTTGCCAGTGGGGACATCCCATATGGCCACCTAGTGGGGGATGCTGGTCATGCACTGGAGCCGTGGCTGATGACACCCATCAGAAATGTGCACACACACCCAAACAAGAACTCCATAATGAGGCACACGCACAAGCCAGAATCATAACAGAGCATGTGTTTGGGATGCCCAAGTCATGGTTCCACTGCCTGGACATATCTGGTGGAGCCTTGCAGTACTCTCCAGCTACATGTACACAAATTTTCATAGTATGTGCCATGCTACACAATATAATCCCGTGGAAACAGCTGCAGCAGGAACAGCACGCGGCAAGGCCACACAGACCCCCACCATTGCCAAGGCCATCACAGGCACAGAAGGACTCGAAGGAGGGACAACCTGAGCCTACCCATGTAGCCAGAAGGAGGTGTGCTCAGTAAGCCCAGGGTTTGACAAAGAGGCAATGCATAGCACATACACTGACATGGTAGGGGCCCAGGGAATGACACCTCTCTCTAGACTCGCACATACAGCAAAAGGGATGCCAAACATGACACTACCTGTGCTTTACCATGTATAGGGAGTGTACTATGTGTATCTGACATAGTCAGCCCTCCAGCACCATCCTCAATAAAGGCACAGCCACAAAGTAAGTCACTCTTTCTATCAATTGCTGAATGGAGTAGTATGTTCTGATAGTTGTATCTATGGTATGGATATGAGCATGCAAGGGAATCGGGTGGCTGAATGGGATGGCAGCAGATAGTGGACACCTATATGGGCAGCATGAAATCCCTAACAAATACTGGTGTCAACAAAGTAAGCAGAACTAGACAAGGTGACAAATCCCACTGCAGTACATGTGGTGGCCCAAATGTGTGTCCAAAGGACGCATACATGCATCTCAGTGAGGCACAAATACCCACCACCAGCCTCAGCCGGCAGTACAGGTGTAGATGGTCATAAAGGCTGAGCTAAGGCCTCCAATTGATGGCAGTGGTTAACAGCCCCCCACCCCAGACCTACACAGACAGACTACAACAGGTCTGGCAGCTGTATGTTATTTCTGAAGGGTAAGAAGTCTGAAACTGAAATGTAGGCCAATAAAACCTATGATCTGTACTCTACTGATATGCCTCCAGTCTGAAATGAAATGGAAGCCAACAGAGTACCTGAAATACCAGTGCAGTCATAGCAAATGTTTAAAGTCATCAGGTGTGCCCCCCCCCCACAATCCTATGTAGAAATGCAGTAACATGTACATGTGGGTTTAACTCATCCCCTCCAGTAGAGCTCTTTTGAGTGTTTACCTTTAACTCCCAGTGGTTGTAGCTTCAGCCTTTAAAAAGTAAAGTTATCACCTTACAACTCTAACAAATACTCATCGACAGAGGTCATATATCAATACAATTGTGTTTGCCATCATATATGCTTCAAGATAAAATATTCTGATACCTTGTATCTAGCATGGTTTTGAAATTGTTAATACAAATATGAACAGGCAATATTTGATGCCTAGAGGTGCAGTAGGAGGTAACTGTAGAAACTCCTGGAAACGTCACTCGGCTGAAATTAGTTAATAACAGTGGAGCACAGAATACCTGAGCTGGCCCAATCTACAGGATAGACTGTTGCATGTGCACAATATGCAGGGGTCTGTGTGTTAGGTTGTTGTGTGTTCATTATTGTCTGGAAGTGATCAGCATGTAGGCGTGGAAGGTTGTGTCTCGGTGGCCTGTGGCCAGTACTGTTGATGACAGGGCCATGTTCTGACAACTGCAGTGCCAACCACAATGCTTCTCAGCAATACCCATGTCAGCAGTCATCCATACTCACTGTCCAGATGTCAATATCTTTCACTGTCTAAAAGATGGACATGCCATGAATGTGGGCCCATACATACACACAGTACACAGGTGGAAGTACCCTAGACAGAGTACATAAAATGTAACTGTCAACTGCGCACATCTTTGGAATTGTATATACAGGTTAGCAGCACATTAGTTGTATGTGTAGTATGGAATACTTATGCAGTCTGGCCAATCAGTGGCAGACCACAAAAGGCACAGTTATGAAGTAATGAGAGACTGCCTATGTCCCTGCACAAGGCAGCATAAGGGGAATGTCCCATGTATATCTGTGAGTCAGCTGCAAGAAGCTTCCATATCACACATGTCCTCAGCTCACCCCATCATCAGCCACAGGTTTATCACAGCTCATATCCTTGCTGTTGGGAATGAGTACAGTATGACCCCCACTTCTGTATCGGAATACCCACAGATGCAGCATGCTGAAGAGGTGTCCCATGCAGGTGTGTCCCTAGCTGTAAGCAGCAGCCTGCCAGCATCCAGACCAATGGATTAATATGGACAGGAACTATTGCCATTAACATCTCTCACACTTACCATGTCACCCCAGGGGAACCTAGTGGCTCACAGCCTGGGAATGTTGGACTGACAGAATGCACCGGCCTGTTATAGATGGCCTGCATCACTACCAAATGGCCTACAGTCCTCTGTCAAAGACCTGTGCCTCACCCATAGTGCCAATGTATGTTATCTCATGAGGTCCCAACTAACAACATAACACAGTCAACAGAACACAAATGCAAGGCCATGTTGACAAATCCCAGTAGCATGCCCACCATGTCCTACTGCATGAACTGTGGATCAACCCTAAATACCGCTGGGATGAAGGGACAACTATAGGGATACTTCTCAGATATCACTCATATGATGTTAGGAAGAGGATAGAATAATAGAGTGGGGGGTGTAGAAGCATGGACATCATGGAGTGTGTGAAGTTTAAAACTCTGATATGTGCCCATATTACCCCTGCCTGCAAACCCAGTAATGGGCAGCTACAAACCTGCTCATAAACCACAATGTGAAGGGGAACTGACCAGATATATGAGCCCTGCCTCTGGGTAACCTGAGTGAATCTGCACAGCTTAGACGTGTGGTCACAGCAGGATATGGCCATTCTATTACGTCGCTATACGTACAAGAAAGGGATCCTCAGCTACCATAGTACCAAGGTGCTGGACCATTTACACAGACCCATCAGCAAGTATCTGCAGCTACCCCTTGAGAATAGCATGAGGGTACAAGAATATGTAGGCTGCAGACCACAATACTGGACACAACTTCATTCATCTTGTATTTCCCAGGAAATAACTGTGAGCAAATAAGTATATCTGTCAGAAGTTGATAACATAATATATCACAGTGTAAAACAGTATATATGTCTGAATATCTCTGCTAACACCAACCATGTAACACAAGCAGCAGAGGCACAATAGTTACACTATCTGTCGCCCTTTGTGACTCCATATTGTCAACCTATCTACAGATATCCTGCAGAAACAGGTTGCTAGCTGTAGGTGTAGAACGTCAAACCCTGGACTGGAGTACAACCTGCCTGGAATGGATTCAAACACTCAATACAGAATGTTATACTGGGCATGCTCCTAAACTTAGAGAAATGAAGCCTATGTCACAGTGGACTATACACATCTGTCAGTTGCAGATGTCTGTGCACACACACCACATTGTACACCATTCATGCTTTGCATACACATTGGATAGGAATACTCATACATATCCAAGGCCAACACACTATAATATGTCAAACATACACACACAGAGATGTGGGGAAGAGAGAGACAGACAGTGACAGAGAGATTTCCATCATGAGGCCTGTCCCACCCACAGCTCATCCATTTGGCCAATATCACATGATGTGCTGATGCCAATCACTGTATACATTCCTTTTGGTAGCCCTCAGCCCTATAGTGTCTGTGGTGCTTGTGATAACTGTGTAACACAATAGTACAAATCAGTATTCATCTAGCATTTGTATACCCAGTCCTGTCAAATGTAAAGTTGTGTGTGACTGAGTGTGTGTGTGAGTTTCCAAAGGAATGGTTTATGGCCCATTCGCACACACTGCCCTCCCCATTGCTCATGTTAGCACTCCTTCTAATGTCAGCCACCTTGAAATAACCCTCTGGCCAAGTCTCAGCCCCATCAGCCATGTGGTGCTTGCAATACATGTGTAATACAGTAGTGTAGAAAACTAGTTAGGTAGGAGTTCAAATCCCAGACATGGCAACTGCTGTGTGTGTGTGTGTGTGTGTGTGTGAGTGTGTGTGTGTGTGTGTGTGTGTGTGTGTGTGTGTGTGTGTGTGTGTGTGTGTGTGTGTGTGTGTGTAGATGAATGATTTTGAGGCCATTCACTACACCTCCCATTGCCCTACTTTAGCATGCCTGCTGATGTCAGTCACCTTGAAATAACCATTTGGATAAGTATTAGCCCTATAAGCACTGTGGTGCTTGCAATAATTGTGTAATGCTATAGTGTAACATGCTATTTAGTTAGGAGTTCTAATCTCAGACATGGCAACTGTGAAACGTTGTGTGTTTGTGAGAGAGAGTGTGTGTGTCTTTGATGATACCTGATTTTATGGACATTGACACTTACTACTCTCCCCTTACCCCTCCTTTAGCACTGCTGCTGATGTTAGTCATCTTCAAAGATACATTTGGGCAGCTATCCAGCATGTAAGCTCATTGGCACTTGCAATAACTGCATAATACTATAATGTAGCATATTAGTTAGGTAGGAGTTCTAATTCCAGACATGGTAACTGTGAAACTGTGTGTGTTTGTGTGAGAGATTGTGTGTATGTGTCTTTGATAATACCTGATTTTATGGGCATTGACACTTACTACTCTCCCCTTACCACTCCTTTAGCACTGCTGCTGATGTTAGTCACCTTCAAAGATACCTCTGGACAGCTTTCCAATATATAAGCTCCGTGGCACTTGTGATAACTGCATAATACTATAGTGCTGCATACTAATTAGGCATAAAAGTTCTAATCCCAGACATGGCAACTGTGAAAAAGAGTGTGTGTGTGTCTTTGATGATACCTGCTTTTATGGACATTGACACTTACAACTCTCCCCTTACCCCTACTTTAGCACTGCTGCTGATGTTACTCACCTTCAAAGATACCTTGGCACAGCTCTCCAACATGTAAGCTCCATGGCACATGCCATAAATGCGGAACAATGTAGTAGCAGTAACTACATAGGTATGGGTTTGAATCTCATCTGTGGCAAGTGTTTGAGTGTGTACATATGTCTGTACATCAAAGATTTTGGCCCCATTTACACCAAGTACACATCTCAGTGCCTGACTCTAGCAGTCCTGCAGATATCATCCATCTTAGAAGTACCTGTTGCCAACCCTAAACTATGTAAGTTTAGTTGTGCATGTGGTAAATGCATAACCATAATGGTCTGTAAAGATTGTTAGATAGAGGTTTGAACTTCACCCCTGGCAAATGTAAATGTGTGTGTAGGGTAAATTTATTTTTGGGATCTCTCACCCACTACATCACCCAATGCCAGTATTTACAAGGGCTGGTGATGTTCCTCAGCTTAGAAGTACCTTGGGACAACCACAATCCTAGAAGCTCCATGGGCCATGCAATAAATGTGGTACACTATAGTAACAATACATAGGTAGGGGTTTGAATATCAGTACTTGCAAGTGTGTGTGTGTGTGTGTGTCATCAGTATCCTGTGTGGGGGTTGCTGTGATTGTATAATAACAGGAGCCATTGTAGGGTGGGTTTTGCTAAATTATTATGTTGAGGACCCACTATATGTCACAATGTCCACCTTATAAGGCCAACAGATGTCAAACACCGTAGAGGTTGGTGTAGACAATCCATAGCCCTACATGTGATAGTATGTATTGGTGAACAATACAGGCAACCCTTCTATTACTCAGAGAACACTCTCCACCCATGTCTCATACACAAACACACTTGGCTAGGCAGCAACCACTATATTGGTAGTTCCCTGCATATTGCCTCGCAGATAGTAACCATGGTGTTATTGCAGTGGACTACATGCCTGTTGACCTCAACAGTGCCACTGACGTCAGAAAGTACTTTGATGTGTTACATTGACTGAGTGTGTGTTATCCAGCAAGTAAAAGGACATGGCACCCTGTTCCATCCCCTCAGTAGCCAAATCAATGTGTACGGTGGCCCTTTTGCCATGTTTCCCACTGGACACCTGCAACAACTGTAGAGTCTGCAAACGTACACCACAAAGGGAATACCATGCCGTATACACATGCCCTGTATGGACAGCCACCACTAACTCCACTGAATACCAATATCATGCTGTCAATGTATGTGCAAGCACTACCTCAGTTACATAGCCAGGACTCACCAAATGAGGTCAGGAATGCTACATCAGAAGATAACAATCTGTCCACACAACATGCCCCAGAGACCTCAAGTACCCTTCCACATGTCAAAGAACATGTATGTGGGACATGTGCACAACCCAGACACTGTCCATGTTAAGGAATGTATATCACATACATGGGAAGCAGTGCACATCACCAGCCACCCACAATAGTAACCCAGATGAGTGGATGGTGAATATAATACCCATCCCTGGGGACCACTCCAAGGACTACACCCCTGAGCCACACTGGGGGCTATTGTCATGTGGCCTGATGCCAAGGTATTCCCCTGGCCTAGTATTGTAGAGCCTTCAGGCCCATTCACCTACTACACACCTGTGAAGCAATGAACCTATGGATCTCAGTACTGGCAAATATGTGTGTGTGTGTGTGTGTGTGTGTGTGTGTGTGTGTGTGTGTGTGTGTGTGTGTGTGTGTGTGTGTGTGTGTGTGTGTGTGTGTGTGTGTGTGTGTGTGTGTGTGTGTGTGTGTGTGTGTGTGTGTGTGTGTGTGTATGTGTGCATGTTGAGATGAATGATTTTTAGGCCATTCACACTCACTACAGCTCCCATTGCCCTACTTTAGCATGCCTGCTGATGTCAGTCACCTTGAAATAACCCTTTGGCCATGAACCAAGTCAATACAGCCACAAAACCAAATAAATACCAGAAATATCCACTAGCACAGGACCCGGAGGCTGCCACAAATAACAGCAACTCTTCAGTTCTTCAAAGCAAGAGTTTAATGAATAAAATGTACAACCAAGCGCTTTCGCCCGGTACTCTACCAGGCTTTATCAAGGATCAAAAAAATGCATTTATACATCATCCCTTTAAATAGTAAAATTCCATGTCAGCTGATCAACACTTAATTCTTCAATTAATTAGTTAACATAACCTCATACATTCCATATAAATCAAGTAAAATTAATACTTCCATGTATTTCTTACTATCCACGTATGATAAATTCTTGTTTTCAATCACAAATTTACAGGAAACCCACTTTTTCCAATGCCTACTTACACTTTGAGAGTGGGCACCCTTTTTATCAGAAAAAGGGGATTATTAAGGGGCAAGTAATTAGAGCTTCAAGGATGTCTAGTGTATTGGAAATTTTCAACAAAGAAACACTCATTCTTAAGAATTTATTTTTGGAAAAGGGGTACCCTGAACATTTGATAGATAATATAATCAATGAGGTGAGGAATAATAGAGGAATAAAATACCCACCTTTATTAGGGTTAGGCAGAGCATTGAGACAAGTGGAGCCACAAAGGAAGAGCTCTGAGGTTGGGAACAAGAATAATTTCATGTACACATTTTCCAATAAGGCGCAGGAGCTGGAATCGATCATTATTAAATATTGGCCGATTCTAGGAGTGAATGAAGAACTAAAGGAATTTTTTGTTGAGAAACCTCACTTTATAAGAAGAAGAGGGGTTAATTTAAAAGAATGGTTTGAAAGAAAGGAGCATACTAACACGAATAAGAAGAAAAAGGGGACATTCAAATGTAATAACTGCAACCAATGTTCGGCAATGTTAAATCAGGGCACTTTTTATCTTCCCCATAGGAAATTTGAGTTAAGATCTGACAATTATTACAATTGTGCATCGAAGGGAGTGGTATACTTAGGGATCTGTATATCCTGTTTATGTTTTTATGTAGGCAAAACAGAGAGACCCCTAAGAAGAAGGGTATACGAGCATTTTTATGACATCCTGAAAAAGAAGGAAACAAATGCTTTTTTTAAGCACTCCCAGACATGCAAAGAAATGGTACTAAGGTTCATGGTATTAGAGCAGGTTATACCTGTAGTAAGAGGGGGTAGTTGGGAAACATTGCTTGAGTACCGTGAACTATATTGGCAGTTGAAACTCAATGCCACTAGGTTTCCAGGACTGAATGACAATATTAATATTACCCCAGTGTTGAAATTAAGAAGGGCTAGACTCTAATACATTTAGGAGGGGGTATTGTGGTTTGTTTATTTAAGAGGAAATCCCTTAAAAGTTTACTGGGAAAGTTTTGGGTTATAGTTTTTAATGGTAGGGAGGTTGTTTGTTTTTATGTATTTTGTCTGCATTTTACACATACACATATATATTTTATCATACATGGATAGTAAGAAATACATGGAAGTATTAATTTTACTTGATTTATATGGAATGTATGAGGTTATGTTAACTAATTAATTGAAGAATTAAGTGTTGATCAGCTGACATGAAATTTTACTATTTAAAGGGATGATATATAAACGCATTTTTTTGATCCTTGATAAAGCCTGGTAGAGTACCGGGCGAAAGTGCTTGGTTGTACATTTTATTCATTAAACTGTTGCTTTGAAAAACTGAAGAGTTGCTGTTATTTGTGGCAGTCTCTGGGTCCTGTGCTAGTGGATAACCCTTTGGCCATGTTTCAGCCCTATAAGCTCTGTTGTGCTAGCGATATCTGCGTAATGCTGTAGTGTAGCAAACTAGTTAGGTAGAAGTTCAACTCGTGGTCCTGTTAACTGTGATAATGTGTGTGTTTGTGTGAAAGAGTGTGTGTGTGTGTCTATGTTGACACCTGATTTTGTGGACATTCACACTTACTACACTCCCCTTACCCCTCCTTTAGCACTGCTGCTGATGTCACTCACCTTCAAAGATACCTTCAGACAGCTCTCCAACATATAAACTCCATGGTGCTTGCAATAACTGCGTAACACTGTAATAGCAATACATAGCTATAGGGTTGAAACTCAGTACTGGTAAGTGGTTGTGTGTGTGTGCGTCATTAGTATCTAGGGTGGGTGTTGGGAGTGTTTGTGTAATGACAGTATCCATTGCAGTGTGTGTGTTTGTGTAATGACAGGATCCATTGCAGTGTGGGTTTTGATACATTATTATATTGAGGACCTATATGTCCCAATGTCCACATTACAAGGTCAACAGTTTTCAAACACTGTAGAGGTTGTTGTAGACAATCCACAGCTATAAATGTGTACTGCCATGTGCAATTACTATGTGACAGTATGGATTAGTAAACAAAATAGGTGATGGTTATAATACCCAGATACCACTCTCCACCCATGGATCATACACAAACACGCTTGTCTCTTTCTCCCTTCCTTTCTTACTTTCTTTCTGTATCTCTCATTCTCTCCCTCTCTGGTAGAGGTGAAAAAATACATCTGTTTTGCATAGGCAGCATATTGACTATTGTAAGTAATGCTCATGATCAGCTGATGGCCTGTGCAAAAATTGGAGTCCGCCACTTGCTAATTGCATGTGGAACAGCTGTGATATCATTCCTATAGCCAATTGCATGGAAACACACTCCTATAACTAAGCACTTCATGTGGGTGTTGTCCCTTTTCCTTCACTGTGAGCAGGATTCATGTGGCTGTCTGACAAACAGCATCACTGAGGGTAGTTGAAAATACCTCTTACAGCATACACCGTGGAGACAGGCAAATAATCAGGAGGCGGATGTTCCAGACATGGGGACATAATTTAAATATTGCTGTTCTACATTTGCAGCAATGTTGGTTTAACAGGGTTTGTGTGGATATGGCTGTTCTGCATGATTTAAAGTCTGGCATGACAGTGTTATGTGGCTGAGGAAACTCTCACTTGTAGGGCTCTCTGCAGACTGGCCAGAGTTTGGAGTCTTAGATGTGGTGTGTTACTCACACATTTCCTGTCTTTAGAAATGCAGTGGCATACTCTGATGATTGCAGTCAGTACATGGTCACACCCATGTGTATTACTGACCTCATATCCCTCAGAAGAGATATGTCACAACAAAACCCTGTTACAATAGCAATTTTCTCAGTTTATCACAGCAATATGTCAGTATTGGCCCTGTGTTTGTGCCTCTGTCCCCCAAGTCTGTCACCCTTTGTCCATATGTCATGCAGTAAGAGGTGCATATGTACAGTATATCATTATTTACTGACATCATTCCTGATAACAAGCTTGTGATATATCAGACTGACAGACATGTTATGTATAGTAGGCCTTATATTTGAGGACAAAACCTGGACATTCTGTTGTCTGTACAGTAGTGAGGTTTGTGTACTTATGGTGATTGTTGACAGGGTGTCAGTATTGTGTAGCAGTGTATTGTGACTATGTTAGTTACTTGGCCTGTGTATAGACTGTGGTAGATGTCAGTGTTCTTGTTCCTGTTCTATCTGAAGTTGCATGCTGCTCCAGTTTCTGGTACCCTATCAGCGTATATGTTTGTAGGGCCAGACTGAGACGTCCCATACTACAGTCAGGCATCAGACTATATTACACTATATCCATATCCTTGTTATGTGCAAACATGACTGTTGTATATACCGTCTCAGATATATCCCACCATATTTATCTGATATGTATATATTTAGATATAAAAACATGACTGATTCAGCACTATTTCACTAACAAATAATAAACAATTGTAGTAGTTAAAGCAGTTGTTCACTACTATTCAGTATGTGTACTGAATGATATATTTGAACAAGCAACAGCCATTAGTAGAGCTCAGATGGCTTAGTGGTTAAGTGCTGTGACTGTTGTCTACAGAGTCTTGGGTTCAAGACCAGCAAGGGCTGTTTATTTTGTTGCTAGGCAGAAAAAGGACTGTTGCATACAGAATGGTTAAGGCAGTTTGAACAGCTTTAAGCAGGTTTGCGCTGGTATGCATGAAGCTAAGAGGTGCTAACATATGGTTAAACAAAAAGGTGCTTACACTGTGTAGGCTTACCACTGCACAAATCTGCTTAGCATTTACATTTAAGCAATGTTTACACCTGCTAAGCATCGCTCAGCCCTGGTAACCAGTGATCACATTTGACTATGATAAAATAGCAGGGTAATGACATCTTTAATAAGTGTATTTAATTCCATGTGCATGTATTGTATCATTATGTTACTACTTTTAACAGTACTTTTCCAAGTAAGAGTAGATTGCAGATTGTAGTACTGCAACCATACACACCTGCATGCAAAGCTGGACTGTTGAGTCCTGACTATCGTGTTCTTGTTGTGTGAGCTGTATGTTATCAAGTATCTCCTATTGGATATTGATTTGATATGTGGATATCAACTGTAGACTACTATGTGTTTAGGTCATGTCACTGAGGGCTGCTGTCATGTAGTAATGTTATACCTATCAGTGTCAGACGTCTATCTGTCAAAACATTCATCCTAATGCATAACCTGTTGGCTAGCTAATTTCTGTCTGTCCTCTGTACAGATGTACAGATGTCAGGTATCCATCTTGGCTGCTTACAGGCAATCTCTGATTGACTGACACTGACATGTCTGTCCAGCTGTGTTATGAATACCCCAGCTAGGAAACCCCACACTGTATGCACCACATGGATACCTCAACCAGACTACCACAGTCAACAGTACATGCTTGGGTACAGGTGACTAATCCAGACACTGGCCATGTTATGTAATATATCTTGCATACATGTCAACTGGAGCACCTCACTGGCCTTCTGCAAGAGAAAAACAGATGATTAGATGTTGAATTTAACTGTCACCCTGGGGATGACTCAAGTGGTATCGCTTGATAGATGGCCTGCTGACAAATGTCAGGTGGCATGATACCAGTGTACCCACATGTCCTACTCTTCTCATCTCTCCATGGACATTAGCCTGGTACACACCTAGGAACACCTGCACCTATGGACCTCAGTACTGACAAATGTATCAGTGTGCATTACTGAAAATAGTGTCTGTGTGTTTGTAAACTTGTAGTTGAAAATACTCTGAGGGCCTTCTCACCCACTACACTCCCCATTGCTGTACTTAGAAATGGCTGCTACTGTAATTGACATAAAATGTACTTTGTTACACTCTTCACCTATGGGCTACTAGGAGCTTGCAGTACCAGCATAACACAGCTCTACAAATGGGTATATAGGAGTGGGTTACCCTCTGAGTCCTGGCAAGTATGTGTACGTGTGTCCAATTGGGTGTGACTGTGCATATTTTAGGAGACAGCATTCTGAGGCCACATTGTCCAAATACAATAAACCTTGCCATACATTATAAGGGATAGTGATGTTGCTGACATTAGGAGAGCCATGCCAAACCCTCACCCTACTATCCCTGTGGCATGTGCTATAAATACATATCCCTGTAGTACCACTGATTAGATAGACAAGGGTTTGTATTGCAGTCCTGGTCAATGTGTGATTGTAGGCATGTCAGAGCATTATCATGGGTTTCAGTAAGTACAATATCCAATGTGGGGTGTTTGTGGTGGGTTTACTGTCTTTACACTATGGTACCCCCAGTACATGTCTCAATGTCCACTGTATGGGGACCGCTGTCACCATCAACCATACAGGTAACTGATTACACTATCCAGCCCAATGATGCATGTGTTGTGTGCAATAACTCTGTAACAGAATGGACTCACTGACAAGGTAGTTAGCACTGCTAAACCCAGGTTTGTCAAATGTGTCTATGACTGTATGCATTTGTCAATGTGTATATGACAGTATGTCATACTATGCATTATTCATTAACATCCAGTACACCCCCCCATTACCATACTGTACAAGGCCTGGTGATGTTCTTCATTTAACAAGAAACTCAAGACACACCTCATTCTAAAAGCTCTGTGGTGTGTGCAATTAAGGCAAAACACATTAGTAGCAATAAGTGCCTAGGTAGGGCTTCTATTCTCAGTGTTGCCAAGTAGGTGTGTGCATGTGTGTGTGTGTGTGTGTGTGTGTGTGTGTGTGTGTGTGTGTGTGTGTGTGTGTGTGTGTGTGTGTGTATGAAGGGATCTACTTCAGTTTGCAGAAAATATATGTCCCAGGAGATCATTTGTCTGAGAACTAACTGGCAAAAGGTAAAATTTCAAAGCAATCATCTTGTGGAAATACATTCAATCAAAACTAGTAGTGGATATGTAAATGACCTCTTCCCCAATGTACAGCTGTACAGTGATACTGGAGTTGCTATATATACATGGGTGTGGTTGTTGTGGGCACAGCCACCCACATGGGGTATCACGCTATGTGTGTTTCTACACCACCCCACACCCTCCAAAGTAGGGGGATGTGCCACCCACAGCAGCACACCTATGTTTACCACCTCCAGGATTGCACTATATTGGGGAAGAAGACATATACCCTGCCAGTACCATTGTCAATGAAATTAAACTGGCAGACTGATTATTTACTGATGTGATGTTTTGGCAACTATGTCTTGGTGGAATTACATAGACCAAAATGAGTTCACTACAAAATGAAGTAAATCCATGGGAATAGTATTCTCTGTGCATTGCAGCAACACCAGAGCCTCTGTGTGTGTGTGTTATTCACAAACATTTGGTGTGTGCCACCCGGTACACTTACCATTGTCCACTGTAGAAGAGCTGCTTACATCAGCCACCATACACTCACCTGTATACACCCCTCAAACCTATCAGCCATGTGGCACATGCAGTAACTGTTATACAGACCTGTTACCTGTGTTCAGCTGTACCTAGGATATGACACAGTCAATATGTCATCACAGTGCCACACCCCTTGTATTAAAGGACAGCAGACCAACATCCTGCTGACACATAGACACCTAGAAAACAAACAGAATACATTATGGAGCCCACAATCAGTCAGCGTTAATAACAACTGTAAAGCATCATGGCTTGACAGCTACACACCCTGACATGTAAGCATTAATCATTCCAGTTGAAAACATGTTAAACAGCATTACATTGCTAAACCTTAGTACATTTACCCTGTGCATCAGAACCATATTAGCATATCCCCGAATCAATGGTATGGATGACAGGGATGTGGTACAGGTATCATCATATGCACAGGGTGTGTTGTGGCTTTACCAGAGGCCTGGGCTGAGCTGTTTGGTTGATATCATGTGTGTGGGTTAGGGGATCCTTTATTACATGGGCTGTGCAGACATGGTGTGTGTAGATATGGAGGTGCCCTAGCTGTGTTGGTGATGTGTGCGTGTATGTATGCACACATTTCTGCCATGCGGTTGCCCTATACAGGAGTTTGTTGGACAGCTGCAGACTGTACATGGCAGGGTGTACAGTTCACCAAGTCATGCCATGGACATGGGAACTATGCCTTCCAGTGGTTTCCAGCACTACCAGGCAGAAGCCCAGATATGGTACTCTCTTGATGATGACACTTGTCCACTGGATCAGCGTCCCTCTTGGGACCAGCCAGGACCACCTGCACATAGCCTGCTGTGTTGTGGTGTGGACAGCACACCCCCGCAATGCTGGTGCTGGTACTGCCACTACTGGAGAGGTTGTGAGTTGTTGCACATCCACGGAGACCTCCACCTGTTGGTGTTGCTGACCTACATCCATGTGGCTGACGCCCTACTCCCACCACATTCTCTACCACAGACACCACACGGTCGAGGATTCCTACCATCTTACCCAACTGTCTATCCATGACCTCTGCAAAATAATGGTGGGCACCTGCAAGATCACGGATATTGTCACGTACAGCAGAAAGAGTAACTCTCTGGAGCCTCAGACTATCTCTGGTGTAACGTTCCATATATGCCTCTGTCTTCATGATGGCCCGAAACATGCGTCTGGTGAGACCTGCTGTGGCACGTCTGCCAAGGGCATGATGGCCAACAGCCCTCCTATGAGCACCCCTGTACATCTGCCTGTGTGGTACCTCACTGGTCATCCAGCTATGGCTGCTGTGTACAGACACACTTGCCATAGTCACCACACTTTCCTGTTCCATCCCATCACCCACAAACTATCCCTCATCTATGGCCACTGGTGATGGGGTATGTATGGGCATTGTAACTGTGTGCAGGGATGGGTGGATAAAAGTGGGATGTCAACCAATGGCACAGATTCAGCCCCTGACAACCCTGCCTGTGCCTCACTATGCCTATAAATCTGCAAGGGGCATGATGGCCAGCAGCCCTCCTACGAGCACCCCTGTACATCTGCCTATGTGGTACCTCACCAGTCATCTGGCCATGGCTGCTGTATAGAGACACACTTGCCATAGTCACCACACTTTCCTGCCCTATCCCACCACCCACCAACTGTCCCTCATCTATGGCCACTGGTGAAGGTGTATGTATGGGCATTGTGACTGTGATGCATACGTTGTGTTAGTAGGTGATGCCCCTTACCCTGGAACACACTGCACCCATATACACAGTATTGCTGTGCACCTGTACAACACACTGGCATGTATTGTGCACCATACCTCACAAGTATACACACCATTGCTGAATGTGTATATGTGTGGCAGTTATGTTTGATCTGTTGCTCACAGCCCCTATGTGTTTGTCTGACACATACCTGGGATGATATGAGGACTGATGTCAGTAATTAATGCTTGTCCTTTGTTTTGCAGATCTCATCATCAGTAGTGCATGTATGTGCAATAAAATCCAGTTACACTGACAACCTTCAAAGCTTAATGTGGATATGAGGAGTGTACACACCCTTGTTGACATGCCAGCCTCTTCTATGATATGCAATGGAGCCACAATACTGCATTTGTTAACACTACACACACCAGATATGTGACATATGATGTGTGCAATCCAATGTAGTATCAAACAAATGTGTTAGTTGTGCAGATGCTGAATGAGATGCATACAATATGTGGTTTGCATAAGTGTGCACACCCTTAACACAATGGTTTGTTGAAGCACCTGTTAAGTGAACTGCAGCAGTCACTATTCCTAGAAGGGGTATACTAGCATGGCCCATCTTCACTTGCCATTATTTGGTCACTCTGCCCTACAGATGTCCCCCAACTCTGCCAGATTGCAAGTTCAGTTCCTGTGCACAGCCCTTGGAGGTCACACAGTGGCTTCACTATTGCTGTAGAGTCAGGGTTATGTCTGGCACAATTCATAACCTTCACTGTGTTCAGATACAGCCATTCTTAGCAAGCTTCAGATGTATGCTTCAGTTCACTGTTGTGTTTCAAGCTGACACCCCTCCCCATCCTCATCCTTATTGCAGATGCTTGACAACTATGGGCCACACATGAGTGTTATTTTGCAGTGTTCCAAATTCCAAACACCATGTGTACTGGCCTAGTTCCAGCTAATGAACAGCAAACCTAAAGGTGTACACTGGCACCAGCAAGCTAAATATTGTGGATGGTGGCCCTGAGGTGGGGTGAGGTGTTGCTTGTGTACCACATGTATCTTTATGAATACTGTCTGTAGGTGTGAGCCTTGGTCTCATGACACCATTACACATTGCAACACATGCCTTTGGGAGACTTGATGCTATGCTTATGCTACCTGTAGGAGAGCCCTGGATAATGTATCATGTGGGGCAACTCTTCTGTCTGATTACCCTAACCCATAGGTCACACTTATGCAGAATACAATTAATTGTTGACACAGGTACTGCCAGGCAGTACTTGCTAGACATTCCTGCAAGTCCATCAGTGTTGCTGCATGTTTCTGGGCAGCCTTCATAACCAGTTTGCAACATGTTTTGTCATCTGTTTTGGATGGGGGTCTGTTTATTTTCTACATCAATGTTGTCCCATACTTCATACACACATACATGACCACAGTGTTTGTCATGGTATATGCAATGGTGAGGTAAGGCTACTTTTCCCACTCCTGAGTGCTACCTTTTGGATATGGGATCCATTTCATGGTTTGTAAGATGTGTGCAAGCCATGGCTGCCTCTGTTGCAGGTGAGTGGGCAAATGTCATGGGCATACTTCTTGGATAGCAGACCATGACTTGGTGTGACGTTGAGGCCCTGTACTTGATGGAAGGTGTGTACTCAAGAAGAGTGGATGCTTTCAGTACATCACAAGCTGCTTCCACAATATCTTATTTGGAGTGTGTGCACACATATGCTTCCAGTGTTTGTTAAGGTATGTAGTCCCCATATTTGTTGTCCTAACATAGGATTCCATATTACACATTCATTGCTCATATTAGGATCACATCACAGGTTGTAAAAGGTGTGGAATGTGGTATTGTGATTTGCCGTTGTTTATATCAGGAACAGTTGCCATTGTAATAGTGGTATATACACTGTTGTAGCCACTGTATAAGGGTAATGTTTCAGACGTCTCTCCTATAGGCCATTTGTCCCACCATTATGTTCATCTCTGTCCACACATCTTTCACTGACAGGTTGTTAGGTATACTGCAGAACTCTTACATACCCTTCAGATAAGCCACCATGGTGTCCACTGTGAAGCAGTGCATTTAACACCAACAATAAGTGAACATGTACAGCATGCATTATGGGTAGGTGTGTTAAATGTGTGCATGGCAAATAGCATGGCGATAACATGGCCGGTGTATTGGCAAACCTGAACAAAATAACTCCATACTCACCAGCTACAGGCTGCTGCCTCAATTGTATACCAGAGGGACCTAAATAGTTGTGAGACAGAAATAATGTCAGTAGCCACACCTGTGGCATTAGTATGGGGTGGGAGCAGAATTTCAGCAAATCAACATTACAAACCCACAATATTAGAGATTATGCACATCTGTTCATTACTACACTGCAGCAACAGACTATCTTATCTGACATATGCATGTAAATACTTTACAGATGAAAATGGATAAGCAACAGTGGTCTAGTAATGTTCCCTTGGGCCTTATCTGCACACTCCTCATCCATTGTGTGGGTGGCACCCACCTCACCAATGCTGTCTTCAGCTTGCTGGCTTGGCTGGTGGGCGGGTACACCAAGGCTGGTGAGGAGCTCCTCAGCATGTGTCAGTGGGGGCTGGATCGCATGACCCTCACCTGTGGCTAGCTGTTCCCTACTAGCTGCAACAGCAGCACACTGATGGGCATGGCGGATCAGATCAGAGCATCGATGCCACACCTGCTCATAATTACAGTTGTGCAGGCTGACATTGTTTACCCTGTGGATGAGCTCATTCCACAGGGCGGTCCTCTCCTGCAGATCCTGGACCCTGCATCTGAAGAGGATGGCATGACGCATGATGACATACTGGATGATTGCATCATTTTCCAAGTTTGTGAATGCGGGCATACATTCCCGGGACATTGTACCTGGAAGACATAAACAGGATAAAAGGTCACAGGACCTCATGTGGTTGTCCACGTGCACATCAACAGTGGATATTACTTGCAAATAATCCTGAATATACCATAACACTGTAAGCTATCATAGCTTTAACATCTTGAATTACACTCCTGGCCCTGACCTGTCCAGTTCCCCAAATGTTGGACACAATGGCATAATCAATGATTCACCATTCATTTCTGTGTAGAGGGATGACAGTGGCCATCTTCCATGTGGATGGTGTGTGGATGGTGGCATGTGTGTGTTTGACTGTAGTGTGTAATGGAACTGTGAGCACATGCCTGTGTTCATGTAGGAGGCAAACTTTGATATTCTCATGGCCCATGGAGACTTGCTGTTGGTGCCATCAGTCGGCATTATGTCCATGCTCACCATTAATGCAGCCAGGAGTGTGGGTGATGTGCATATCCCCCTGTACTAATGTTGTGGACAGGGTGCTACTGTTCCCACCTACCCTGTCTGATGCAGGTTGCCTGTATCTATGGCATGTGTGTATGAGGTGTGCTTTACCCCCAGTACAGGTTGACATGTGTTACTGGCTCTGAGATTGTGTACATATGTGTAGACATGGTTGCAATTGACCTTGGTGGTTTGGATATGTCTGATTTCTAGTCATAGCCTTACAGGAAGTCACCTGTGAACCTACATGCTTGCTCAGATAGAGGTGCACTTGCTTCCAAGTTGTGGTCTGCAACTATGTGTCCCTGTACAGCCACTATGGCAACCTATTATATGCTTTGTGTCTTAGTGCTGTCCACCAAAGGGGATTATCCTATAGTTGGTGGAGGATGGTTGTACATATAAGGTACTGCTGACTCCATATAGCTACAGTGGATATGAGGTGTACACATCCCGGTTACAATGCATGGTACTTGTGCAATTGGAACATGACCCCACAAAAGCACATGTCAACACAATCCCCACCTGTGATGTGTCCTATAGCCTGCTCATTTCAATAGGGAACATAACAACCTGTCCAGTGGAAACATCTGGAAATTAATACTTAGTACATTAAACCAGTTGAATGTGTGTGCACACTCTTACACTGATATGTTGTGCAAACACCTGCTGAGATGATTACAGCATCCATTTGTCTTGGTTTGTACTCTAACATCATGTCACATCTTCACTTGGCAATGGTTGCTCACCTTCCATGAAACACCTTTGTTTCTATTTCAATAGAATTGTACAGGTTATGGGTCACATTTGATGTGAGAAACATTTTGACATGACTTTCTGTGGTCTCATTGGCATACAGCACACAGACTTGGCATTCCAACAGGGGTGTGTACACTTTGATATCCAGTGTATAAGGGTGTTGATATAGCTGTTAGTGGTAGGTATGGACAGTGGGTCATAACACAGTTGTACACTTCTCTGATTATTATGTGATAAGCATGCCTACTGTAGTACCCATATCAGTGTCATGGCAATGCAACAGTCAGTAGCAGTACACATTTTATTTTGCTGTATGCAGTGACAGTAAGATTACACACATGTGCAATATGCACATCCTATTTTCCGGACTGCTTGTGACCAATGTTATTACTTCTGTGCCTCTCAGCTGAACATACGCATACATACACATGCTCAGGGGATACCTGGTACACATTTGTGTTCTATGTCATTATGGAACACTGTATTTACAGTCTTGCAGCTCAATCATACACCTCAACCTGTTATACCAGGGCTTCTTGTCATTGGTCCACCTCACTGGGTGACAAAACAGGGAAGTTATTTTGATAATGTATCAACATAGCTGCCATAACACAAGTATATGTGTAAGTGACTACAGATATCTGTCACAACTGTGAACTTTGTCCAGAAGAACACTGTACAGCTGAATGTTATTAATACAATATATCACATGCAGTTTAACACACACATCTGCAACAGTGCTTTACTATGCTCATGCCCTATATAGGTATCCTAGATTTATAATACAAACATGTATAATACTCATATTCACAGGTAACATATGGATATGGGCAACATCCCATTAACTGGTCTAGCAGTGGCACAGACATGACTATTTGACAGACACTCTAGTGGTTGCAATATGTGAGCTGTCCTTTCCCAGGGTGTCAGGTTCCTCAGCTGTGACCCAACCTATCCACCTCTTAGAACTTCATGTGTGGACAAAGCCTAACGTTAGGGGGAAATATATAGGGACAGATCGTAGATATGCCTATTACAAACATATGAAGTTTGTGCATGATACATTTCGAATTACCATGTCTGTTCTGAAGGCGCTGGGGTCTGAAACTGATGTGTCTGTCATGACTTCATTACTTCCACCTTCAGCTATTTGCCAGACTAGTATATATGTTTGGAGGAATAGAACAAACACTATGATGGCCAAATCTTGACATTCTATGCAGATCTGCACAGTTGACAAGTATGGTGCACTGCAGACAGAGACAGATGCTATGTCCATAGCATTTGTTCAACAGGACATCATTACAGCAAGTATTGATGGCACATATACATCTTTCATAATCATCTATCCCATTATTACAGACCAAGTACTACATTCAATTGCATGCTTAATGTTTCACATACCTGGTTTATCTTCAGGTTCCTTCTGTGTACAGGATGTCTTCTTGTTTCTTATTTCGAGGTTTTGTTTATGGTTTATTTTTGTTTTGTTTTTTTTTTTTGTTTGTTTTTTTTTTTTTTGGTGTGTGTATCTCTCCCTCTCTCTCCACTACTGGGATTGAGCTTGTTTGAGTAGGTTGAAGCATGGCTTTTGTAGTTGATGCTCATGTTCAGGTGATGGCCTCTCCACTAATTGCTGTTCCCCACTTGCTAATTGCATGCAGGCAGCTGTGTAGTTCTTCCAATAGCCAATGTCATAGCAATCCACTACTATAAATAACTACATCATGTGGGCATTGTCCCTTTACCTTTCCTGTATAGAAGACATCCTTCGTGTGTGTGGGCAACAGTGTTACAGACAGCAGGTAGGAATACCTCTTACAACAGGTCTTGTGGACAGAGGCCAACTACATGTTTGTATAAGGTTCCAGACCTAGGCACAGTGTGTGAGTATTGCTGTTATATGCATTGAATAATGCTAGTTTTAACAGGGTTTGTGTGTACATGCTAGTTTTGCATGGAATGCAGTCTGTCTGCATAGCTCTCAACTGTGGGCCTATCCACATGATGGCCAGAGGACTGGCTGCTATGTTTTGTCTGTTCCCCACACAGATCTTGTCCCTGACATATCAGTGGCATTCTCTCCGTTGATTGCTATCAGTACATGGCAACATCCATTTGTGTTTCTGACTTCATATTCCTGAGTAAGGGTATGTTGCAACCAATCCTGTAACACCAGCAACCTTCACAGTGTATAACAGCAATATTTCAAATATGGCCCTGTGTTTCAGCCTCTGTCCTCCACCTATATACCAGGCTTTGTCCAGATGTCATACAGTAAGAAGTTGATAGGTATGGTGTATCATTATTTAGTGCTGACATTCCTGCTATCATTCCAGTGATGTGGACTCCCGCACAACTTGTGGGGTAGGGTCCATATATATGAGGGCTTCAGCTGGACAAAACATGTGTGACCCTGTACACTGTTATACAGCCTTGTAAGACATTTTATGGGGGAGGGGTATTAAATGTTTTTAACCTAGGGTGTTACAACATGTGAGGGATATCAGTAATACAAAACATTAAGGTATTTGGCTGTACATTTTCATATGTTTCACCATGGGAACAGTGGTGGGCTAGAGCTTACTGTCTTGCACACAGTTCAGTTTGTCAGTGTGATAGTGACATTTTAAGTTAAGCATTGTTATGTAAAGGATACATTTACATTGTGACAACTGATACTTTTCCCCCAAGGGGGTTGAGTGCAGAGTGTAATTGGAGGCTGTTGAACTACATCTGTAATTACATGTTGATTGATTCTTATCTTCAAGACAAGTGTGTTTTTTACTGTTGTACTACTTGAAGGCTTTAGCCTAGACAGCAAAGTATGTTATGTTTTGTAGACTACTGTATCATATGTTTTCTTTGAGAGTTGTATTAATCAGTTATTATGCATTTCAAATACCTAAATGCTATAAGAAATGGCATAAACAAGTGAAAGAGTACACAAACATTTATATGTATGCAGACTATGTGTGGTGTCATGTCCTTTGCATTGTGTGTGAGTATATGTTTCATGCAATAATTCTCATTTGTAGGAAAGAATCAGACACTGGCCATTTGAAAAGCTGGCAACTGTAGGAATAATGGCTGTTTGATAGTCTGTGCACCCTCTATATATATTCTCTTTATATTTATATATATATATATATATATATATATATAAGTCTTTAGATATTTATATATGTATAAATGTATATGTGTATAAATTTATATATGTATAAATGTGTGTGTGTGTGTGTGTGTGTATATATATATATATATATATATATATATATATATATATATCTGTGTGTGTATACGTTTCATTAGAATGTTTAGTGCTTCCACATTATACATTCCCTGTGGTAGACTGACTGTTCTGCATGATATGTTAGTGAAATCATCCCAACATCTTACAGCTGAGATTACTTAGGGGTGACTTGTTGTGGCTATGTTGTGCAGGGTCCTGGATTCAAGTCTTGCAAGTGTTGGCTATTTTGTTGCAAGGCAGAACAGTTCAGCTGTGGAAGAAGGGATAATGGCAATAATTACAAGAGGTCCATATTTTGGGCCCCTTCATCCCCATTCACAGTGCCTTTGGTCAGATGTTTTGCAGTGAGAGGTTCAGAGTGTGGATCTGATGACAGAATGCTCTCTCTCTCTCTCTCTCTATATATATATATATATATATATATACATATATATATATACATATATATATATATATATATATATATATATATATATATATATATATATATATATATATGTATGTATATATATAGACATGTATGTATATATATATATATATATATATATATATATATATATATATATATACATATATAAATACATTTTCCCTACTGTTGAATAACTGTGCTGCATAATATGTTTGATAAAACATCAGATATGTCTACAGCTCACATGGCTTAGTGGTAACTTGCTGTGGCTATAGTGTGCAGGGTCATGGGTTTGAGACTTGCAAGGGCTGATTATTTTGTTGCTGGGCAGAACAAGGGCTGTTAGATACAGAGTGATTAAGGCACTTTTAAGCAGTTGTAAGTAGGTTTGCGTGGCAGTAAGCAATGCTAATTTCTGGTTAAATATACTTACAGACAGCCTGAAAAGTGCTTAATATGTGTAGGCATTGCTTGGTGCCATGCAAACAGGCTTAATCCTGCTTACTACTGCTTAAAAGTGATTATTCCCACTTACCCCTGCGCTAATTTATTTAAAAGAAAAGAAAAAAAGGAGTGATAAGAAAGTGGTGAAAAAGGGGGCATGCAGAAGGAAAGTTGATAGGGAAGGTAGCTAGGGATGTGCAGGATGGGTGTTGGGAAGGTCCATAGCTGTCCATTTCTTCTACAGCAACAGCTGTGCATATATACTGAATTTGGAGGTATAAACATGAAAACAGTGGAAAAAGAACTCTTCAGAAATGACCTTTATTGCACCAGTTCAATTAGTTAAGTGTTTTCATCCCTAGTATACATCACGGGACTCAGAAGTCCCGTGGTGTATGCTAGGGATAAAAGCGCTTAACTAATTGAATTGGTGTAATAAAGGTAGTTTCTAAAGAGTTCTTTTTCTACTGTTTTTATTTTTATTTGGTTTATAGTTTCTCCAGTCGTGTAAATTTGGAGGTATATTTGGACACTCAAACCCCTGAGAGAGGGGGAAGGACAACAATAATGTGTTGTGAAGCCAATTAGACAAGATTACATGTGTACAGTGGACAAGTGTGTGAAATGGACAGCTATTTATGCAGTGAAATTGTTTGGGGGGGAACAGATTGTCCTTTTTTTTAAGGTGACAGTGGGATGCTGGGGAAGGATTGTAGGTATATTTGGGGAGGTAGGTTGGGTAGGATGACAGACAAGCCAACATACAGAGGTGGTATATGACACATGTCGGGGGTAAACACCTTGGACGAGGAGGGGTGTTTGGAAATTGGAAGCCCATGAGCCGCCAAATGGAAACAGTGGGACTGAGATCCCCACCCATAGGCAGTCACCACTGCACCTTCACAGCCCTGAAGGTGGCTGTGCTGGGGGCTGAGCAGGAAGGGCAGGCTAACCCTCTAATGGTGCCATGTGGCCCTCAAGCTGGTGTAGCAGATCTCCAAACTCCTTTTCGGAGCTCGCTACACACCAAACTCCAGACATGGCTTTGGGTGACAGGATCCTGTCTGTGCCCACTCCAAGGGGGGGGCTGAGCCCCCATCCCTTGAGGCAGTTCCACATGAAGGTGGTGCAGGACCAGTGGACAAGGACGTCCCAGAGTGGGTCCCAGATGTGCTGGGGCCCAGTGTCATGGCCAGATGAGGTGGGAGAGGTGGGTCCACTGGGACCGGCCTTCCCAAACATGCTATGGTGGTACACTTTTAGAACATATGTGGGTTAGTAATAGTCAACACAATCCAGGATTAGTTCTGACAGCATGCATAGATATTCCCATTAACCCAAAACAACAGATTTGGAACAGTTGCATAGCAAACAGAGCACATGCATATATGGAACCACAGTGGTCATTACACCGACGTGCAGGTTACATTGATAGCAACAGGCCACCAATGATAATATTTCAGCATGGAACATTAATAGAAACACATTTCAATATTTGTTGAGCAATAGGACATATGTCCCAACAGTAGGTTTGGTGTAAAACATACCCATTGATCTGTGTGTTTAGATTATTGTTGCAGATATGGTGGGGGGAGAGATAATTAACAACTTGTATATCCTTGCAGTACTCACAACTTTAATGATCATTGCTCTAATCATTGCTCTATAGGTATTATTACAATACCCTATGGCCTTGGTTTCGGCACTGGTATGTTTGTACACAGAGTATACTTGAACTGTCTTATAGCTAAATTCTACTTCTCTTACCTGGTAGACCTGTGGAGGGAATGTTTGTTAACATTACCTGACTGTTTCTACGCATATTCCCAGATTCCTAGTTAAAATTATGCACATACCTCTCAACCTCTTAATGCACAACATCTGGACAATGCTTGACAAAATGGGGGATACAAATAGGGACATATTTTAAATATTGCTCTTATAAACTTTTAGAAAGTTGCTAGAGTAACAAGATTTGTTTTAATATATACATTTTCTGAAGGATTTGAGGTCTGACACTCAAATGTATGTCATTATTTGGTGACTACAATTCTGAGATCATCCCAGTGATTTTGCCAGAAAAAAAGAGAAACAGGCCAAAAATATGAGCCAGTTATCTGGACATTCTGGGAAAATCTGCACGGTTGAGAGGTATGATTATGCATACAGCTTACTACCACTCCCAGGCTTCCAACCATGGCTGCGTCTGCTAAAAATACAATTTCTGTTTCATCAGAGTGAGCTATTTAGAAACCGCTGCCTGTTCCTTCTGTGTTTTCTGTCTAAGTCTCTCTTGGTTGTACAATCTGACCTTGTAATTACAACAGTCTTATACAGACATTCCTAGACATATTTTTGTGTAACACAGTGTGAGAAACAGTGGTTGACACTACAGTACTATATATATTAGGCCATACCATACTAGAGTAAACACAACCATTCCAGGATTTAAAACTGTATTGCCAGGTAGTAAGTTTTCTTATCTGAAAGACCTGTGGTGGGAATGTTTGTTAACACTACCTGACTATTTCTACACATATTCCCAGATTTGTAGTTAAAATTATGCACATACCTCCCAATCTCTTAATGCACAATATCTGGACAAAGCTTGACAACACGGGGTACAAATAGGGACATATTTTGAATATTGCTCTTATAAACTTACAGAGTTGCTAGAGTAACAGGATTTGTTTTGATATACATTTTCTGAAAGATTGGAAGTCTGAAACTCAAATGTATGTCATTAATTAGTGACTACTATTCTGAGATCATCCCAGTGATTTGCCAGGGAGAAAGAGGAACAGGCTAAAAATATGAGCCAATTATCTGGACATTTTGGGAAAATCTGTACAGTTGAAAGGTATGATTATGCATACAGCTTACTACCACACCCAGGATTCGAGCCATGGCTGTGTGTGCTAAAAATACAACAATTTGTGTTTCATCAGAGTGAGCTATTTAGAAACTGCTGTTTGTGCTGTCAGTGTTTTCTAAGTCTCTCTTGGTTGTACAATCTGACATTGTACTTACAACAGTCTTATACAGATACTCCACAAACGGGGAGCCACCACGGACCCCGGGAACAACCGCCCCATTAACCTTATGAGCCTGGTCTGCAAGGCTATGGAGCAGATCATCATGGAACTTATAAACAATGACATTTGTAATCTCCAAACTCTGGACCCTACCCAGTTCGGGTTTGTAAAAGGCGGATCATGTCTCCTAAACCTGATAAACTTCTTTGAAGTGGTCACCAAAGCTGTAGATGAGGGTAAGGTGGTACACACAGCCTATCTAGATATCGCCAAGGCTTTCAACACCATTCCCCGCTCTGGAATTATAGACAAACTCACTAAACTAGGTATAAATCCCTATGTCACAATATGGGTTGCCAACTGGCTCACTGACCGAACCTACACTGTGAAAGTAGCAGACTCTAAATCCAACTTCAGACCAGTGACAAGTGGAGTACCACAGGTTTGGTCCTAGGTCCTCTCCTGTTTGGTATCTACTTTTCTGAAGTACAGGCTAATACAGAAGGTCTTTGGCTAACAAAGTTCACAGATGACTGCAAACTAGGAGCCATAATACAATCTCCTAATGATGTGGACATCCTACAAAAGGGCCTCACTGAGACAGATGCCTGGTGTCAAAGCCATGGCCTCAAGCTCAATGCCAAAAAGTGTATTGTCATCCCTTTTGGTAAAAACTCTGTACCCATGAACTACCACATAGGCAGTAGTCTACTTAACACTGAAAGTGTGATAAGAGACCTTGGGACACAGGTGGACAGTAGTCTCTCATTTCTCCTTTGATAATCACATCGCCACAGTAGTCAGGAAATCCTTCTATGTGGCACACCTCATTACAAAAGGTTTCTCATCCAGGAAAAAAGAGGTCATTGTTCCCCTCTACTCATCACTCATTAGACCCATTATAGAGTACAATGCCCCTTTTGGTATGTACCTCACAAGACATCTACAACAACTGGAAAGGCCACAGAAATACCTCACAAAGAGGATTACTGGCCTCAAACAAATGCCCTACACAGACCGTCTCAAAAAACTCCAGCTTTACTCTGTCGCATATCGCCTACTCAGAGGTGGTCTCTGCCTAACATACAAAGCTATGTCAAACCCAGAGCTGTTGGACATGCTCCACATAAAGAAATCCCAATCCCTCCGAGCTAAACTCTCTAGGGACGTAAACCTTGTCACCACAATAAACAGAACATGCTGGAGGGATAGATTCCTGTCTCAGAGACTTCCCGTACTCTGGAACAAACTACCTATCTATATCAAACAAAGCTCCTCATTAGCACTCTTCAAGAAAAATCTTGATGACTGGATGGGAGATAGGAAATTCACCCCGGGGATCACTTCTGTGGCTCTGCTTGACAGGGGCACAGGAAAATAATTTTCTTGGGTGGCAAAAGCCAAGGTACCGTTCAGCTAGGCTTATAAAGGCCCTAGGGCCAATAGCCTAGTACCTACCTATGAACCTATTCCTAGACATATATTTTTATGTAGCACAGTGTGGGTAACAGTGGTTAACACAACATTACTATTCAAAGACTGCACCACTAAATGCCATATAAAACCAGAGTAAACACAACCAGTCCAGAATTTAAAACTTTATTGCCAGGCAGTTACAATTGTAGTTAAATATCACCTATATGGGACTATTACTGTCATATTGTCTGGTTTATTCAGTACAACCCATACACAGTTTTTATACTGCCAGGTGATGTTCTACTACTTTACATTTATTTGGTATGACTACTACAATCAGTATTGTTACTCCCCAGCCTTGTGACACAGCCTTTGCAACCTACTGGCATGGGCTTCCTGATACACAGCCTGCTCAGCTGCAGAAATAAAGGGAATAGAGAAATATTTAGGCATACATATTCATCACATACACAGGCTAGACTTTGGTAAACAGTTGTTGATATGAATACTTACACACTGCTGGGACATCACCCCTCTGCTTTGTTTCTTGGACCCACTCATCCAAGAGCTCCCTCTTCCTCTGCTTCATATCGGCATAGTGATGCTGGACCTGCTCACCAGTCTGAGGGATACCAGTGGCACTGGTGAGATCATGGGCAGGATGGTCCCAGGCTTCCGCTTTATATCGGGAGCCCTGGTACTGGCCCTGCAACAGTCTCTCATCATGGTTATTTACCAGGAATCTTACCATGACCTTGGTCTCCTGTATGCCCCAGCGCTGCACCCGGAAGTGCATGCCCTCGCCATCACCTGCCATACTGCCTACAGTGGGAAGCTGCAGCCAGTTATGAGCTGTATTCCCACCTGCAGGGTTTAAATATGGCCGATTTCCTGCCCTTTGCTGTGATTGGACGGTTTTGAATATGCTCAGCTAAGGTACAGGCAAACCTGCTTAGCTAAGTTTGGCAGTGCTTAAAGGGGCAGGTTCAGCACTGCTTACCAATGGGCAAATCCACTTAGCCGGACTACTCATTTCTTAGCAGTCATATTTGCACAATGCTTACACCTGGTAAGCAGAGCTCTGCAATGTTTAGCATTGCTTATTTTTTATTTTATAGACTATCTGCTGTATGGGATTGATTCATCATTCATTCCATATTATAAATTTGTTTACTGTCCCTGACATCCTCAATGTACTTTCATTACATTTATTCATGTATGACTATACTGTATGGGGCACTTGTGTTTATATGGAGATTTCACAACTTTATTAAACTGACAACTCACATCTGGCTCTACTACAGTACACTGGTTAACAAATATATGTTATTTAGTAGCTGATTATAAAAAAAAATGTTTATGTACTGTTTTCATATGTAAAAGGCAAACTGGTTACAGTGGGGATCAAACCAGGAATGGCTGTTTGCAAAGCGCATGCTCTAACCACTACACTATTGCAGCACTACTTATATTGGATGTCTCTTGCTATTCAGCTTCTTGTGCTGTTTAAGCTGGACTACGTGTAGCTAAGCAATGGGCACACCTGCGCAGCTACGTTTAAACTTTATTGCATGTGTAAAAAAAATTATTTGTTGTCTTTTTTTATTTGTACCCTTCAGGATATCCCTGCTAATGTTGAACCTGTTATTCTATCAACTTTCTGCTTTTTAGGACGATTGTGCACTAACATAGAAAAACAAACTGGTAAAATAAACCAAAGGTGAGCAAACTTGAAGAACTAACTCCTTTATTGGTACGCGCTTTTGTTGGCAAAGTTTAAGCCAACTTCCTTAGACCATCAAACCACATACAAAATACTCTCCCATGTTCAAAAGAGTGCTTTTTATACATAGTGCTAATCCAATTAAACAATCAATTAATTAGATAAAAAAGGCAATCCATTATTTAAATAAATAGGAGAGCGAACAAACATATACTTGCTGAACCAAGAGTTTGTTTTTTACACAGGTTTACCTAAATTAGTAAACCCTTAACCAACAAACCTTAACAATGCTACCCTATCTTGACATTAAAAATCCAACCAAACATCCACCTAGGGACAATATAGTTATTTAAAAATAACTATTAAAAACCTATTAAAAACATGTATTATAAAAAACCCCAATGAGCCCCCATATTTCTTACTGTATTCAAAATGACTTATGATGTTTATCTAGCTAATGCTCTGATTTTGAGTAAACATTTAATAGAAACATAGTCTTTTGGCTTTGTCCACATTCCTTACTCTGATGGGTTGGGAGGTGGGTTGGGTTGGGAGGTGCTACATCTGTTATTCTATCACTTTTGGCTTGGTAGGGATGATTGTCCCTTATGGCTTTGACCATATTTATTACCTTGATGGGTTGGGGGTGTTAACGAGCGTTCTCGCTCATTTTAAATTGCCTAAAGGCAATTCTGGAGTGCAGGTGGAATGTGTATTGTGAGAGCTCTCCTCTCAGGCATAACCCCTGCACTTGTACATGGAACATTGTCTGTTTTAGAGCACAGCAGCATGCCTTTATGCATATGCATGGCACACTGCCATGCTGAAGAGGAACGGTCCCTGCCATGCAGGAATAACTTACTCCTGCATGGCTGCTTGCTGAATCTGGGGGATGGTAAATGCAAGTTTAGAGATTGTAACACATACAGTTTTGCAAAATCCAGTTAGTCATCTACTAAATAACACTATTTCATAAATTATTATTTCAGCAGATTCAGTACATGTATATTTAACTAGTATCCCTAAGCAAAATAAAATCAGCAAAATAGTAAAACATGCAATTATTCCTTACATAATACCATTTGAAATCACTGAACAAATCTCAGTAAACAGTCAAGCATAACTTTCATAAACAGCAATTTGACTAACTGCACTGCAAAAAAATATTTAAAGATAAGAGGGAGTGTCTGATGACCACTGATAGTAAACCATACACTACACAGCATAGCCCACACAAAGCACTGCATGCATAAATTACACTTTTTTATATAAGAAAAGAACACTAAACTTAATGTCAATGTCCATAATTTTGAACTAGACACTATCTCTTTACCAGCATAGCTGTACATCCTGCACAAGCCTGCCACATGGGGTCCCTTAATACTGCTATTGGCTGGCCATCATTAACAATTATAGGACATATACTGGGAGCTGCAGTGATGTCATGGGTCACTTCACCACCAGACTGGTGCATAACCATGTTGGTCAGAATGCAACATGCAGTAACCATCCTGCATGCAGTAGCTGTGTCATACTGAAGGGCACGCCCAGACTAATCCAGGCAATGATAATGGGATTTTAACAGACCAAAAACTCTCCTGATGACAATACTTGTCTGGGACAGGGCTATATTAAAGTTTTCTTCTGCAACTCCCATCAGATTCCTCACAGGACCCAAAAGCCATGGCTCCAATGGATAGCCTGCATCATCTAAAAAACAAAAGAAAGAAATAGATGGGGGGGGGGCACAAGAAGGATATGTGGTTTAGTAATAAACAATGATTTTACTATGAATAATTAGATAATTAAAATGAAATTTTCTACTTACCAGCTGGATGACTGTGGGACATCCTATCATACAGGAAGAGGTGGGAGACTGAGCTAGTGTGCCAGATATAGGAATCATGATTACTATGATCACTGCCAGGATACTGGACTGACATGGTTGCATTATACCCACATGTATCACACACTACCTGGCAGTTGATGGAAATGTAGCACTTCCTCTTTTCAGTACCACTATCCCATGGACCTGATGAGGCCCTAATGGCAAAATGAGTGAAATATTTCCCACCAAGCACCTTAGAAAAATCTGCCATCCCATAAATGGCATTCATAGTTCAGGCTCAGTCCTGAAGTGACACTGAGAAACAAATGTATTGATCATCACATGCCACAGTTATATCAAAAAACTGCTGAAGCATCCTAAAGGCAGAAGCCAAAGAAATACCCAATGTGTCCCTAGTTTGTCTCTGGAAGGTCCCCATGGCAATTATAGTGGGGTTATACATACCTTAGTATCCACAGGTATAGGAAGGCCATGCATCTCCCAATTCCCATCTACAGGCCATAAATGCTCACTAAAACCTTACAATATCCCTGTCCATTCTAAACATATCAAAGACTTCCTGATTATCAAAATTATAATGAATAATTGTCTGTCTGTATTTTCACCTTCTTGGCCATCAAGCATCACCAGGTGTAACTAGTTTTTGCATGGCCAATACAAGCAGCTAGCAAAAATAAATAGCTAAGCTAGAAGCAAGAGAGACAGCATCTTAAACAATTGCAAATTAGATGGAAAAGGAGTGATTCTGCCTTGTATAACATATCAGTGGACAGCACAGAAAAGTGTCAAAATAAATATGACTATGAATCACAAACAGGAAAGAAGGAAGACAGCTTATTAGCATAAAACATTTTATATCATTTCTCATTACCATATTATCATGTTCCTTTATTTGAGTATGTTTGTTCAAGGCTGTCACTTGTGAGTGCAAATGACATCTATCAATCACAGAAGAGCTGCGCTTATGGGTAAATATTGTCAATTGCCTTAACACATTCACTTACAGACTATGAATACCACCCAATATCTCATCCATTTTCACTTCAAATGTAGCAAACAGTTGCTTCAGTTTATAATTTCCAGCATGGAGTACTATGTTTTAGTAAAAAAAAAAGGCCTTGTTGTATTAAACTCTAGCAAACTGCTTGCTACAAATGTAGCAAATATTTGCTACAGTTTAGACCTCACATGGAGTGCTGGAGTGCTCAGGTTTGATCAACAATTCAATACTGGATTTTAAAAGCCGGTATTGCACTAAAGAATGATTTGTATGATGGACAGCTGATCACACCCGTTCAACACTTTGCACCCAGGGCCATTGGCCCTCTCACCCTGCCCTAGCTATCTTTCTGATTATGGTCTCTTTCTTTTTAATTTCCATGCTGACTTTATTTGACAACTGGAGTGTGTTGGCAAGAATCAGTACGAAATAGTCTAATCATTCACTAAGAGCCAATTCTTAGTTCCTTTTGTGTCTTGTAAGCCTATACCCTTTTCTTTACTGGGGTTATGTCTTTCTGGTGAAATGATGGGTTGAACCTTCCCCATATCTTCCATATCTCTGTGAAATGAAGACAGTCTTGGGCACTTCTGTTTTGCAATCTGAGTTCTGGTGGAAGATAATTCCAAATTTTAGCAACTGTGTAGGAGTAGAGAGATTCTCCAGCACTATGTCTACACTTAGCTCCTTCAAGAAGTGTTTTTTTTTTGTTTTTTTGTTTGTGGATCTTAATTGGTGAACAGAATTGTGAAAGTTGAGTAAGCCTGAGAGATCAAGAATCTTTTTGGGTGGTACAGTAAGTAATGAGCCATGGTGAATTGGTTATAGTTTAGTAAGTTGGGCAGTTCTAGTTAATCTAGTTGTTTTAGTGAGTGACAATGGTGGGAACAGAAATTAGAGTTGGTTTTAAATCTAGCTATTTTATTACAGCTCATGCACAATTTGTGTAGGTCTGTCTTGTTAAGGCTTGTTAATACAGGGGATGCATAAAGCAATCGATAGTGAAAGTGAGTTTTGGATATAGTAATTTTGGTTTCTTTGGTTAGATAGTTTTTCCATTGGTATAGGGTTCCAGGTTTTTATGGACTTTGCATATGGTTTGTGTATACGTTTGTCAAACGTTAGGTTTTGATCAAGTATTACACCAAGAAGTTTAGCTTGTGATACTGGGGAGATTTGGGTGTTATTGGCAGAATTGACAGAGAAAAGAGCAGAAGAGTCAATAGTTTTGGTGGGGTGGAAAAGCATAAGTTGAGTCTTTTTTGGGTTAAGTATTAGTTGTCAGCTTTTTAACCAGTTTTTGATATTGGAAAAGGCCTCTCGCATTTTAGTCTGGAGTGTTTAGAATGTGGGGGCTGAGCAAATCAATGTAGTATAATTTGTATATTTTACCCATTTTCCCAAAATTGAGGAAACTTCATCTACCTTACTGTTTAAAAAAAATCTTTGTCTAAGCAACATATTTTAAAAATGTCACTATTTTTCATACAGTTTTATTTCTAGTCTTTTATCACCACATTGTTATAGTTCTCTTTCATGTATTTTATACCTTCATTATGTACTGTCCTATTCCTTTACTACATTCTTATTTCTACAGTCAAAACTACAGTCAAAATATTTTTTGTGTATTTTTCTTTATAATCATTCCATTGATCTGTCCAGTTTTCGGAATGAACTCTCATTACCAAATAATATTCTCTTCTCTTTCTGCAGCCTCTTCAGTTAATATTTTTATTCCTTTCTCTTCTTTTATTACCTCTCTGTCATCCTCTATTCTCGCCCATACTGCTGTATCAACCATACTGCTGTATCAACCAAAAACTCCATTTCAGTTCTTACAGTCTCCCTTTTATATGCCCATGTTCTTTGTTTTTCCTATTTTCAATCTCCATGCTCTATAACTTTTCTTATTACTTTATTATCTTATGTTATTTTTCCTTCTCCTTTCTCTAATTGCAGTTAAAATCTCCCACCATAATAATTGGATATATTTAATAGGACAGAGTTCTTAAGTTCCACAAACATTATATCAGTGTATGCATAAGCTACAATTATCCTAGCACATCTTTCCTTTTTCCTTATATCATATACAACTAGACCTCCATGTAATACTACCATCACATCCACTATTTTTATATCTTCAGTTTAAAAAAATCCTATTCCTGAATAATTATCACTCCCCATTGGACATATAATCATTTTATCCCATATTGCCTCAGCTCTTTTCCTTCTCTCTTCCTTCATACATCTCTTATCTAACAAACAGAAAACATCCATACTTATTTTTAGCGTCTATGTTAAATCATCGAATGCTTAAAAAAGTGAACGATGATTTATTGAACCCATGTAAGCAAAAGCTTACAATCTCAAACGCTTATCGCTGTTCCACAAAAAAAAAATTATAAAACATTACATAAAGAGGGGGACTTCACCCCCAACCCACTCTACTTAAATATACCAAGTCCGAGATTGTACTACAGTGACAAAAATGGCAAAATAAAGGAAGCAGCCAAGCAATTTCTTTGCCAGAAAAAGAATTCGCTTATATGCTGTTTTGCTATTTTGCCTTTTTGTGCTTTCAAGTTCGATCAAGACACATTTGAAAGAATGCATCTTTGATCATTTAATAGGAACCCTTATTTTCATACCATTCAATCACTACCATGACTTTAATATTATTTCAAAAGCTGTTTACATTAGCACTGATATTCCATGGTTGTGTGCCTTTCCTTTTTGTGTCTTTCGTTTTTGCAGTTATTCTGTTTAACCGCAGTACCCTCCCTCGAAATAATTTATCATTTTCATCTTGTTCTTCTCCCATCTCCAATTCATCTTTCCCTTCTTCACTTCTTCATCCTGCTTATCCACTTTTACCTTGTATTGTAACACTTTATGTTTGTAAAATACTTCCTATCTCATTCCCATCATCCTTCTGATGCCACTTACATTTTCATCCTCATTTCTCTCCATAATACTTTCACCACCAATATTTTCAAATTAATTATTATTTTTATTATTATTATTATTATTATTATTATTATTATTATTATTACTATTATTATTATTATTATTACTATTATTATTAGATTGTCTCCATTCTGAAATAGTCTCTTCTTCTTCTAACATTTATTTTCCTTTTCTAGTAAAGGACAGTAAACCAAATATGTCCAAATTAATTTAATTTTCTACAATTAAGCCTATACATTTTTGTGCTAAGTCCCATTTCCTAACATGTATCACATCTTCTTTTGTTAGATTGTTGCAGCAAATGCCTCTCATTCCCACAAAAATGGTTTAGGTTTACTCTAATTCCTCACTGTTACCCGTTTATCATTTACAGTTGTAACATTTGAAATATGTTGCACTTTTTCATCATGCACATCCAGTAATGCCCATATCTCCTACCACCTTATAAAAACATTTCTTTCCTCATCTATCTTTTAATCTTATGCACCATATTATGAACAAAAAAAAGGAAATGCCTCTTTGTTCAAAGTAATCCACTGTTCTATTCCAGTAGATATTTTGCAGGCAGGCAGCTAACCAGAGAAGAATGAACAAAAATTCAAGTAATAAAAACATAAAGTGATCCTTTGTTCTCTTTTTACACTCAGTCACCAACTTCCTCACATTGTAGGGCCTCTGCTTTCTACATCTGACCCAGATACTGCATAAGCTCTTCTAAAAGGGCCAACTCCCAAACATTTTTACTGAGAATTTTGTCTTTGTACCATAAATTCAACCCTAACCACTGTCCCAATAACTCATCAATTGAAAATGCAATACAATTCAACTCTTATTTCACAGATGGTATAGCATCGCTAAAGAAGGATTCCCCAACATATAACCCTGCCCAGCAGCCATGTATCACTATATCTACCTTCACCTTCAAACCTGTGCTCACATACTATATAAAACTACTCTTAAACAAACTCAAGCCATGTTCTACTTCAGCTAATGACCTTCCAAGTGAATACCTTAAAATAGCTGACAAAAGCATTGCCTACCTGGTCTCAATTCTTATAAATAGGACAGTACAGGAATCCCAGATTCCTTCTTTCTCTGAAAAAAGTCACACATTATTCCTGTGCACAAAGACATTGCTAACTTTAGACCTATAGCAATTGTATCCTTCCCTCTCCAAAATACTTGAAAAATATATTCAAAAACAATTGCTAAACTGTCTCCTACAGGACAAACTCCTATCCCCCAGACAAAATTATTTCCATCCTTCCCATAGTACTGACACTAGACTGCTAACCTACATAGATGCTGTCAATAAAGCTAGAGATAACAGCAAACTAGTCTCTCCTTGTCTAAAGTCTTTGACATAGTTTGTCACAGAAAACTTCTACTTCAAATATTCTCATTAGGTCTCTCTCAGTCCACCAATCTATAGATCAAAAACGACCTATCCAATAGGTATCAGTTAGTAAAATTGCAGTCCCCCCTCTCTCCATATCACCCAGTCACCTCCAGTGTACCATAAGGCTCTATCCCCTCAGCTTTAACATTCTCACTTGGACTTTATCTTAACAACCTCCATACATCCGTACAACAAGCCTCCCTAATTCAGTATGTAGATGACTCCTCAATCATTTGCACATATGACAGTGTGGCACACCTCCAAAAAAGTAACTCAGGAAGCTATTACAACAATTGAGAGATGGCTTTGTAACTCACAACTCATGCTCAACCCTAAAAAACAAATTACTACTTTTTTCCCCAAATCCCTCTCCCATGAAAAAAAAAAACAAAATTTAAAGTATTCTCTCAATAATACAATCATTGAAGTCATTTTTCATGGCAAATTATTAGGGATGCTAGAAGATGATAATCTTAAATTTGACCTCCATACACAAAATTACATAAGAAAAATTCATCAATATTAGGGATGATTTATAGAGCCAAAAGCTTCCTCACTTTCTCTGATGCAACTAAGCTACACTTGTCACTATATATCTTCTCCCCACATTACTTTATGGTGCTCCCATCCTTACTAACCTTCATCATCACAAAAATCAAAACTTGAACAATGCTATAACAAAGTTACTAAATTTGCAGCTCAGTACCACCAATGTATAGCACTAAAAAGCCTAAATTGGTTAGAACTACCCCATCAATTAACATATGCGCAGCTTCTTACCACCTCTAAAATTATCCAGAATATATCTACTTGTCCAGCACTGAATAACATTGTACACAACTATGTTCCTAGTCCATCATTATAATCCAATGACCAAAAATTCCTGTCTACAAATCTGCTGGGCATTGTTTGTACTTTACCATGTTGTTAAGGCCTGGAACTCTTTATCTTTATCCATCAGGTCAATACCCTCACACCCATCATTGAAAACCATTCTGAAAGTCTTCCTAGCCAAAAGATGGTTCTGTTCTTGCTCAAAACCAGGATAAGCTATATCACTAAATCTGAACAAATCCCTTTTCATACCTTACATCTTCTTACTTTCCCTTCTTCACTCACTTCCTTACTTCTATTTCTCCATGCTGGCTTTCTCTGTAAATATACCAAAGCCTGTTTTTCTCTCAATTCATTTTGCAATTCCTGTTTGTATTATACTAACTTACCTTTAATTTCTCTATAAACTAGCTAAAATTTCTGTATTAAATCATTGTCATATAACTTGTACATATTTTCATAGTATGTCTAAAGTTGGTATAATTATTTAAACAGTGTGTGTTTTTTTTGTATTATTGTTAAAGACTGCAAAATTATTGTTATTAAAATGTTTTGTAATAGTTTGGGGCTTTTCTGCCTCTCACTGCACTACAAATGGGCTCCTACCTAGTCAGACATTCCCAATAATCAAATATCAATAAGTAAAAAACTAATACATTTGAGCTTTAAGTTGTCCGGTTATTTATTCAAAGTAATGAGCACTTTAGTCTATTGGACTTTATCTTATACAAGGATTCTTCCTCCTTGTAGCAGATGAAGTCCGATAGACAAAAGTGCTCATTCACAATTCTCATAGTTGATGTATGTTGAATCTTGCCACCCTTAACATCCATTGCTACCCACACTTCCCAACACCCAGTCCATACATTTTTTCATCACGTTACTACGTTGTGAAAGAAAAAAAGTATCACATTATGATCATCCATATCTGAAGCCCGAAATTGCACATTTATTTTCTTTTTTAGTTGTAGTCCCAAGCTGTGAAATAAATACCCCAGGATTTAATAAACTGCATGTAGGCACAGTGTAGAGCTTACACAGAATGTTACAGTGTCCATATACATGGTTCCCCCTCAGCAGTGTGCCATGCATATTATTCATGGTGCTTTGCTAAGGGACAGCCGTAGAACATGATTATTGAATCAGTATAGGGAGTGTAGTGCCAACTGTGACTGTAGATGAGTAAAACACTCCCTGCACTGTCCAATTGTATAATGTCAATTGTTTATTTTATTGTTTTAATTGTTTATTTGTTTTGTTTTTTTTTAAAGGATATTTGCGTGGCCCAAAGCACAGCAATGTTAAGCAGCACCAAGTCACCCGCTAGACATCTAAAAACAGAAACCGGATGCAATTAATTATTTATTTAAAGGTCATGTTTAGGCATAGCTGAGCAGGTTTGCATGGCATGGTGTGGTGCTCAGCAGTGTGTATAGGCAGCTTAGAGGTATATGTAAAGGTGTAGCTGAATTCCACATATCCTCATAGCTAAATGGGTAGAAGTATGGGTTCATGAGTAGTAGCAACATGGTTTAAATACATGAAAAGGAAAATAAGCATTTTTTTTAAATGCAAATTATACCAATTATGTTATTCTGTCCCACTGTGCTCTGCTAAGCTCTGCTAAGACCAAGCCTTGATAAGCACTGCATAAACACAATAATGGCTGAAAATGTTTATGCACTGCTTGTCTCTGCTTGGCTGGTTTGCAAATTGCTAAGCACTGCTAAGCATATGGGTCTTAATTTTTTTCCACTGTTCACCTTAGCTGCGCTGGTTTGTGTGCTGCTAAATGAGGCACTGCATTTTTAAATATTGCCCAATGGTGTGTAAGGCTGAGAAAACAGGCTATATTAAGCCCAATAATTGGGAAAAGGAGTTTTGTCTCTGAAGGATTACTATGGCAAGTGTTGGTGAGGGTTCAGGCACAAAGATGAGGCATCTTGGAGTTGAGGATCATAGTCAGACTCCTTGTAAAAACATTATGAAGACCGGCTTCTGTTGGGAGGTTACCAGGGCTCAGAATGCAAGGCAGAAGCCTATACTAGCTGTCAAGGGAACTGGTATCCCCTGCACAGGGGAGCAGTGTCATCACCATTGTGATGACCTGAAGAGATGTAAGTAGGATCTCTTGGACCCCTAGGTCCAAGAATTTTGGGCAGGGGATGTCCCACATGTATGTAAGTACTTTTATCTCTGTACCACCAATATCTAATCTTGAATGACTGCATAATGGTGTGCTTCAATCCCAACAGCTGCAGAGGAGAGGGCTCGCAACCTCAAGGTGCATCCCAGGCACTTAATCTGGTTGCGCTATGAGTGTGGTGAATATGGATATATTATGCTGACTGTAGTGAAATAAGCAAGAAAGAGTAAAGCATTACCTGCAATAAATGATGTGCATTAAAGTTTGTATTGCAATAAAGTGAACTTAGAGCTGTAGTGCAATAAAAGAATAATACCAACCGAAGTGCAATGAAAACATGAAACAATACCATTACCTGCATTAAAGTATATACAATGAAGTCTGTAGTGCAATAACTGTGGAAGTAGAGCTGTATTAAAACACCTGAATAATAACAACCGTTGTTCAATAAAAACTCAACCAGAAACTACATGAAAGTATATACAATAAAGTCTGTAATGCAGTAAGTCTGGAATTAGAGCTTTTTGTCAAGAAAGGAATAATGTCAACTGTTCTGCAATAATACATGAACTACTACCAATAACACCAAGGTAAATAGTGCACATCAGGTTTGTCTTGATTTAACCATTGCAGTACAACTGTATACATTCACACTGTAAGGTAAGGTGCTGCATTCAAGAATAACACTGTAATAGCTATAGCATGCAAATACAATGGCAGCCAAATGTCTTATTTAGCACATACAGTACCATTTAAGGCTGTTTCTAGGTCAATATTGTCCATATAATGCTCTGTCATCCACAAAGAGCAAGTAAGCAATGTATATGGGTGAGTTAGCCTACTCTATGATTTGATATTATTTGTTGACTTCACAGATATTTCAAACCAATAACAATATATTGTGTACACCTGCATTCTATATATTAATGTATAGATCACCTACTATCTCTATCATGCTTGTATTTCATGCATGTGTGTTCTACTGTCATTGCAGTCTAGTATACAACTGTAGTTGTATTACCAGGTCATAAATTGGTTCCATGTGAGCTCTAGGTAAATATCAGTCAATCAGTAGTTAGCAGTGACTCAGTAGCTCAGTTTGTTAAATGCTCTGTCTGTAGTACATTTTGCCACACACAGACCAGGGTTTGAATCCAGTGTTATGTAGCACTAAATATGATAGTATCAGTCACATAATGTTTACAGATTCTCTCTTCACAGGAACTACAGTTAAATGGTTGAGGTAGTCCATATTATGAGTAAATAATTGTGTGTTTAGATGTCACAGACTGTTAAAATCATTAGCAAGAATGTGAAAGTACAGCATGACATAAAGGAATAAATACAATAATAATAAAATAAAATGAAGTAAATAACATGTGCAATCCTGGTATGGCTGTATATCTGGAATGTCTGTTCAAAGTTGCTGCAGCCAATTCATACATTTTATGTATATGTCTTCTGCAGTCACTGCTATTGGGCTCTTTCCCCATGCCTGTCATGAAAGACATGATAGTTGTTTAGTTTCTGCACTGTACACATACATGTCTCTCAAGTGTCAATCTGTCATGTAATATAATTAGTAGTCTGTAATCCGTCTGTCACAGGATTATCATTGGAACGATTACCTAAATTGCAAAGTATCACTACATCAGCCCACAGTACACCTTGGTAGTTATATAGGTCCACCTGATGTGAATGTGTTCTGTGTAGTTGTGTACCTACAGTTGTTACTGCCTAGTCCATACTGTCCCATGTGAATAGCTTGAGAGGTATGTATGTGCTACAGAAGCTATAGGGGACTGGTACACAGAAAGAAAGGACAGACCCATAGAGTAGATAGTACACTGTTGTGAAGTAAATAGCCTATAATGGTACTAATGGAATGTTCCTCTCTCTCTCCCCACCCTTATCTTCATTTCTTTGTTATTGTTATCCATTGGTTATGGTTTAATATTCGCATATGTTGTTAAATTACCTGTATTTTGGGTATGTGTATTATTATTGTTATATATTATAATGGTTGCATATTAACATATCTTGTTGAATTACTTACTTTGTTAGCCTTATACTCTAACTGTTACTGGCATGCTGTTAACATACTGACTGTTCTGTCACATATTGTTGTGTTTCACATAATATGCATTGACATGTAATTGGGTTATTTCCACTGTTCTGGCATGCTGTTATTACTATTTGTTCACAACTAACCTATACTTATTGCTATACCTCCATCACCACGGAATGTCAGGGTAGGCCATTTCCCAGTGATCTGCCTACCTTGTCTCAACTGGTCATGGCTGTGGGTCCTAGCACTTCTGGGACCCAGGTCAGTGGTGCCCCCTCCACTCACCCTGCACCATCTGTGGCATCAGGTGGAATAACCTCAGGAGACAGGGCATGGCCTCCTCTGGGCGAGGTGGTGGAGTGTCTGCAGTCACCCAACAGGAATTGCCAGTCATGGTGTGCAGGATCATTCATCAGACCTATGAACATCGCCTGCACCAGATTAAGGGCACACTGGCCAACCTGGTGGGGCAGGCTTGCACTTGTGCCCAGCCTCCAGCACAGCCACCTTCAGGGCAGTGAAGGAGCAGTGTCTACTGCCCATGGGTGGGGATGTCAGTCATGCTGCTGCTGTCTGGAAGCACAAGCGAATCCAATTCCCATCCAAGGTGTTTACCCCCCACATGAGTCACACAGTGCCCCTGTCTGCTGTCTTATCTGTCTTGTCTATTTGCTATTGCATCCTCTCCTACCCAACTTACCTCCCCACATGTACCTATGTCCCTTCCCCAACATTCCACTCTCTCCTTAATAAAAAAATGGGCACCTTTCCCATCCCAGAAAAAAATGTCACACCATATAAAGCTCTCCATTTTGCACACAAGTCCACTGGACACAACTAATTTGGACCAATTGGCTTGACAACACATTTATGTTGTCCTCACCCCTCTCTCTGTGTTTGAGAGTCCAAATTCATCTATAAAACCTGTCAAATGCACAGCTGTTGCTGCACAAGAAATGGATAGCTGTAGTTCTTTCCTATACCTGTCCTGCACATCCATACCTGCCTTTTACATTGTTTTCCCCCTGCTTTCCTACATTTCACCACTTTCCTATCACACCACTTTTCTTTATATATTTTTAGCTCTGGTTTGCACAGATTTGCATGTAGGGGCATGGTGCGCTGCGCCACTTCACTTAGCTCTGCTTACAAGAGCATAAATGAGCTTTAAAGAGCTTTAATGCCTATCTGTGTCTATTACAGTGTTACCCCAATGTTGGGCATAAACACCTCTGCAAAATGTCGAACCCAAGCCCCTCTCAACTATAGCACACTGCATTAATCTAACACACTACACAGGCTTTAGGTTCAACTGCTGTTTCCAGCAAATCATACTGCTTGCTACTTACTGACAATACGCATGTAACTGAAATAAAAAAAAAACTAATGTGAAAACTGGGAGTGTACCCTGGACTCTGGTGCAATAATAAATAATAATGAAGACATACTAATGAGTGTGAGGCCTGTGATAGCAGGTATATGTGTCTTTTTGTCAGCAACTTGTGGAAAGACACCTGCAAAGGCAGCAATGGCAAAATACATGTACAACTGGGACCCTGGTGCAGACAACCATATAAAGCCACTCACATACTCATGGATGTGAAAATGTTTCTCACAGCCTGTATATGTGCACATATATCCTGCAAATACACATGCTTTTACACTATCTCAGTAGTTCAGTCTGTTAAATGCCTTGCATGCAGAGTGTTTTGCCGGGTCTGCTTCATTTGCCCGCACTTCTAATTGCCCGACACCCAGTTGCTTGACCCCATTTGACCGAAATTTAATTTGACCGACACTTCATTTGACCGACAAGTATTATTGGCAAGAAAATGGGATATGCCCCCTTCCCCACTGTAGTGCGACCCTGGAGTTAGAATATATAGTTGGGGGGTGTGGGGAGCACAGCCCCCCACAATGGGGGGTGTGGGGGTGAAGCCCCCCAGTTACTTTTGTTTTACTAAGCAATATTAAAGCAAAACACATACCCCCATATCATTTGGTCCCGGGCAAATGGGTGTCAGGCAAATGGAAGTTTGGGCAAATGAAGTAGACCCGTTTTGCCACACACAGTCCTGGGTTCGAATCCAGTGTTGTGTCACACTTCAATTTCATTATTATGAAGACAGCAAGTAATAACTTAGTCATGCAGTCTTACTTCCCACAGGTTACTGCTACTTAACTGCTACCCAGTTTTGCAAGACAAAGGCCTGCAGGCAGAGACGCAATACACATATCCATATAGCCTAACTATATGTCGCCTCCTACTCTGTACTTCCACTGTTGCATAACAGGTGTGCCTTAAGCACATGCTCTGATTGCACTTTATAAAATATCCTTGCCCTGACTTTACCAGTATAACAGGCCTGACACAGTTACATGTACAGCTTGCTGTCTACCAAAGTGTTCACACTCCCCTCTATGTATGGTAGGCTGTAGCTGTAACATACACAACTGTATGTAAAGGTAGCTGCTACAGACCTACTATACCTCCCAACCCTAGACCAAGGGATCAGGACACAGCCATACTTAATGGGAGGTGGGGCAAAGGTCCACAGATAGGGACATGTGTAACAGTTTGCCCCTACAAAGCTAGTAAGTTAATAGAATAACAGCTATTACAGTAGGATGCATAGTCTGATGAGTATGGAGTGTGGCATATACATGTGTGTCTTCCCTTACTGACCTCAGCCCACAATGATTGCCAGTGCACTGCCAAATGACCACAATGATATGGGACACTGACCACACATGTGAGGCCAAACTGTGGACCTACGTCATAAATCTCTACAGTGGACTGTGTTTGTACCTACCCTCTGTGAAGCTTTACTCACTATACCTCAGTAATGTCCATCTCAAAAACTAAGACAGGAGCCAAGTACTATATGAAGACCTTATATATTGCACTGTGGTGGCATGTCATTGGCTAATGATATTGCAATACAGCTGTTTTTGTTGCAATTAGCAATTCTTAGACACAGAGTGGTGCAGGGGCAATTACCTGCTAATGAGCAGTACTTTTCAAAAGCAAGCAGCTAGTTATGGGGAACAGGTCTGTATGAGACTTAACACACACACACAGATTGTATTATCAAAAGATTACTTGAAGGAAAGTTCAACAAAGGAGTACTGCACTCCACCACATAAAACAAGATGCAGATGGGAGGATGGAGGTATGGCAAACAGGGATTACAGCAGTAAGCCTGTCTTTAGATCTATGGTGATGACATGTCATTGATACTCTGATGTCCTACACCTACACGCATGCATCTCAACTGTCCCTGATTTCAATCACATCTCAGCTCCACCCCTGTCAATCCCACCTACAAAGGTCGGCTGTTTTAGGAAAGCTAGTGGAGTACACGTAGTACACAGTAATAATAAGGGAGGGTGCACACCCCTGTATTGTCAAACGATGTACAGTAATTCACCTCCTCTCATTCTGTCCATGTCTAATATAATTAGTTCTAACATTGTAAAACTGGCCCTGAGTGTCCCTGATGTACTCTGGCTAAGTCCCTGTGTCTGTTGACAGCTGTCCCTGTTTGGGTGAAAGCTATGCCTAACATACCTGTCAACCTCCTACAGCAAGAACTCAGGACAAAGCCATAATTAATGGGGGGGGGGGTCAAAGGCCCAAACTCATGGTACATACCTGAGGCAGTGATAGTGTTGCTGACATATCATTCTCAATATAGGTGCACTGTGGGCTATGTTTATTTTTATCACATGCACTGTCATATTGCATACCTTACAGGTGTATTGTACTGGCAACGTCAACTGGATGTAGCTGATGTGCATGCTATAACGGGCCTGACTTGTCTGTGTATTTTGTTGTGAGTTTGTCTGTTGTGCATGGGAGCAAAGATGTGAAGATATGGGACTTGTAATGCAGTTGTTGATTCTCATCTGTATGAGTCTGTGTGGCTTACCATACATAATAGTGCAAGTAATAATGTACTGCTGTTTTTTTGCTTCTCACAGGTGACCAGGGGGGTTGGAGTCTGTCCACTTCACAACCTGATGTCATTTTCTCATTGGATGCTGGTAATGATGGTGGCCATTGTGAGGCGCAGGCAGGGTTGTCAGTGGCTGAATCTGTTCCAGAAGTTGACATCCCTCTTCTGCCCTCATTGTGACCTCACACAGTCAGTATGTCCACACATACCCAGTCCGCAGAGGCCACAGATACTGGACAGTCAGCGGGTGGCGACATTGATTGGGGCAGTGTGACAACTATGGCTTCAGTGAGTGTAGAAATTGGCCATAGTCAAAAGGCTGGCATGGTCCCACACAGGCAGATTGACAGGGGTTCTCATAGGAGGACTGCTGTCCATCCACCACCTGTTGCAGGTGTCACATCATGGGTCGCTCGCCGCATGTTTTGGTCTATTATGAAGGCACAAGCACATTCTGAGTGCAACATCAGATGTATACTTAGGGTTATGGATGCCACACAGTCTGACATTCATGACTGCCTCCACCAAATTGGGAACACCTTGGATCAGTTCCCTGCTGTCATGGATAGACAGTGGGCTGAGACAGTGTCTGTCTTTGACTGCAACATGTCTGTGCTGGAACATCTGGTAGGAGTTGTGCATCAGACATGTGGACAAAGGTCAACAACACCATCTGCTGGAAATCCACATGTCCATGCACAGTAATGATCCCATACTGGCAGTACCTACAGTGCTACAGAGGGAACTGTGCTTTCTACACCACAATGTGAAAGGTCATGGGCACATGGTCCTGGACGATCCTGTGTGGGACACAGCCCCACATTTTGCAGTCACTGTCAGGAACTGGCACTCCATCTGGCTTTGGACATGCATGCACAAACTCAAACACCACTGTTGCATGCTGGTCACCAACAGGCACACATGGCACCTCTCCATGGCCCATCTGACCCACAACCCTTCTTGACTCACATACATGCTGTCATCTGTTTGGTACAGCCTAGGCCTCTGGCTCCCCCAAACCACACTCTGTGCATGTGAGGATACCTGTGCCACATCCCTGCCATCCATGAAATTGATGCAGGGAAATGCAAATATGTGTCTGATGCACAGGGTGACTATATTACTTTACATGTACTTGTGTAGTGTAATATTGTTTTGCCATGGCACTTGTGGGCCATTACAAGTATTGTATGCTGGCATGTGTCATGACTACACATCAAACTTTGTGTATATTTTGTTTCATGATGTTAGACTGGAGGTAGAGTTACAGAATGACAGGTGTGTCATATACTTGTGTATGTGCCCGTTCCAGGTGTCTTAAGGGTTAAAAAATGGACACATGGCAGCAATACAGTGCCACAGGATGGCAAGGCAGCACAGCAGACATATGATGTCAGGAACCAATAAGACCGGTGAGCAATCACGGAAAAGTCAATCTCTGTAATTTCAGGACAAACCAACAGTGAGAATAAATTTTCCAAAACGTAAGGCTTTTATTTCACAAACAAACAGATAAGCGCTTTCACATACACCATGTATGCTTCTTCAGATCCTAATCCTAGTGGTTTGGCCACTCATTTAAATACTCTACATTCATTGAATTAATTAAAGTTAATCATCTTAAGTGTATCCAATAAAATAATTAACCAATTGAATATTTAAACTAGTAGATTCAGTCACAGTATATGTTCTTCAAAGTGGGTGGTCAAGTTAAAATAAAATAAAATACAATAATTTCTTTCAGAAACTTGATTAACATTATAGCGCTGTAAATATCTAAAACATTTATTATAATTGTATTATAAATAAGTGAATAAATGAATTAAAATATTCTAAGAAGAGAACTTTGTATTAAAAAATGAGCAGCACAATTAATAATACTAACAAATGTATGATTCTGTACTGTTAAGTCCATATTTATATGGATAAAAATAACCCACAAATAAATAGGTAAATGG